>NC_052340.1:9029274-9296774 GCF_016432855.1 Salvelinus namaycush | reverse complement strand
GCTTGTCGTGTGTCATATTTCACAGGGAAGAACAATACACATACAGTGAGGAGATAAAATCAGTAGGCTTGACTTAAAACTCCACTTTTTCTCAGAACTCAAATATGGAGCATCTCTGTTAGAAGTCTATGGATGGAGTGTTTTCAAAATGAAAAGCTGGGAAAGTAATTAGTAGGGTTGTTACAAGCATAACTCAAGTCCAAGGTTCTGACAGCCAAATACTTTCCAGGGCTTTTGTCTTAAAGTACCAGGCCCTTCTAGTAAGTGCCAAGCCTTAATTAAATCCAACGTGAGGATACAAGTTTGCAAACATGCTGCAGCACTGCAGATGTAGTCTTGTTGAAAGCCCTTTGCTCTTGCAGATGGAGGAAATGTCTCCATTGTGGCATGTTCTTTGTTCCCTCTTTCTCTTTGTCTTTGTCTGTCAACAACAGAATTCCCACATCAGTCAGGGCCAGTGGCACTCAGAGACACCCTGCTCTGTGGCCATTTGATAAAAACCACCCATAACTCCCCTCTGCTTCCCCCGAAACCCTAATGACGCCCTCTCACCGCGGAGGGCAGCCACGAAACAAGCCTCGTCTCCGAGGGAGGAGAGAGCGAATGGAGGGCTGCGCTTTCACTCCGAACTTTTCCCCCCGGTCATATGAAGGCGAACTCCGGGTGTTTACAGAGCGCCTCTCTGTTTTCCTTCGGAAGAGGGGGGATCCCGGGAGACTGGCCAGTCCGGCGGCCCTGGGCCTCTCAGAGATGCAGGGAAGTTGGGCTTCGCTAATGAACTGAGTGCGGCTGGGCTGCTCATCACGTCGTGTAACCTCAGATACGGGCTGATGGGACCGCAGCGAACGACACCCTCAGTTTCAGCTCGCTGTCCAGGAATGTGAGGCTAGTTGTCCCTTTTGAGATGTCCCAGTAACCACTAGAGACGGCCATTACATTAGCTACATCAACCTCCATCCTCTCCTAATCGGAGTCAGAAGTCAAACCGCCATCACTATCCCCACTCCCTCAAATCTCCCCTCCTCACGACTATTCCTTACCTTTTCCACACTCTCCCGCCAAGAAAATCTTTCACCGATAATTTTGATTAATTCAGATACTGAAAAGAGAGACCCTCCGCTCTCTCCCTCCGCTGACGTTCACGAAGTAGGATGTTAATCAAAAGTTACCGGGTCCTGGAGTCGAGGTTGCGTATGTGTTTCATAAGACGTCTGTCCATGGTGATGAAGAGGCTAGGGTGAGCTCGTGGCACGGGACCAAAGGTGAAACGGGTGTACGTGGTTATTTGACCCCTGAAAGCAAACGCCCACCCACTCTCCCCTGTTAAAGGCAGTCTGATTCAGGTCTGTGTTTGTAAGGTGCGGGTGTTGCGGAGGGGTGGGGAGGGGGGCGGGTAGTGGGACAGCTGGAAGGGGGTTCTGGTTGGGGTTGGCTGATGTAGAGCCAAGGCTAGATGTGTCCCATCTGCATGCATTTAGGAGATCGTTTGGAAGGATCGGAAAGGGAGACATAAATGAATCCTTTGTGGAAATGGAGTTGGGATTTGGGATCCATCCCTGCCAGGATCGTCTTCAACACCAGCTCCAAGAGCCTCGGTGGAGACGGAATAACAGTCTCCAAACAAATGGGGCTGCTCAGTTCTCATGAACTGTCCTAGACCTTGACAAACTCACATGCACTCATAAGCACTGCACAGTGTCTACCAAGCAATATCTGTGCTGTCCATTTTACAAAGCAGTTTATGTGCTCATCATTATGTGTTATGAGTAGTTGTTACATGGATGTTACGGTATTTGACAGTGATATATTTTATCATGACTGAGAGCTGGTGTACTGACTCGTAGAGCATGAGTCCCAGGAATGTAGACAAGTTCCATGACCTCTGGTGGTGTTCTCATGGCCCATAACTGACCTCTGTCTGTCTGCCTGCCTGTCTGTCTGCCTGTCTGTCTGTCTGCCTGTCTGTCTGTCTGTCTGTCTGTCTGTCTGTCTGTCTGTCTGTCTGTCTGTCTGTCTGTCTGTCTGTCTGTCTGTCTGTCTGTCTGTCTGTCTGTCTGTCTGTCTGTCTGTCTGTCTGTCTGTCTGTCTGTCTGTCTGTCTGTCTGTCCCACAGCGAGCTTCTGGAGGACCTGGAGAGGAGTCCTCATGCAGCAGCCATCGCTGAGTGCTTTGTTGAGAGGGTGAGTCACCACATTGCTATGATAAAGCACAAACAACCAGTAAATTCACATTGCACATTTTTGGTGGGTATTCCGATGACCTCAACCAGTGTTTCCCGAATGGTTGGTCACAGCCAGCCCCTGTTGGGTCATGGCTTAAGACTGGCTCGCTGTGTAGGCTAATATGGTGCTTGTATACAGTAGCTATTTTGTTCTTTGGATGCAGAGCGCTGTTAAAATATCAAGCAAGCAGATTGTGTGAAACAAACTTTTGTTTTCGGCCAAATAGAGAACCACAGCTGTTTGAAGTGGGCCGCTGACATTGGGCAGTGTGTCAGAGGAAATGTTTGTACTTGGGCTATGTGAGTGTGTGCAGGCCCGTGACCAGAGAGATGTCTGGATTGGTTCTGGTTCTGAAGCGGTGGTGGCGGTGACCATTCAACTCATGTGCTCACTACAGTTGAGTGGGTCTGCACACCCTCATGGTGCTATAATCTAGTCGTCTGAGTAATGACACTGAACCACCGCTGACTAAACAGGAACAGTGAAGGGTCCAACCAACCTGGGGAAACAGGCTCTCCTTTGTGTTGGCTGGGAGAATGGCCAGCGTCTATGTCCCTGACTCCCAGGGTATGCCTCCATATGTGGGGCTGCAGACGGACACGTATGGCCCTGCCAAAGCCGGACCAAGACACAAGAACCAGAATCCCATTTGCGGTCCAGGATCCAAGGGTGCCTATTCTTAGTCCAGTCTCCAGCCTGTACTTTCCTCTTTGGCGCCCAAACCCCCTTATCCAGCAGGTCGCTATAGTTCTCTGCTATTGATTGGGCTACTGTTGTGGCCAATTATAGATGGCTGCGGAAATGCAGAGTACATTTGATTAATCCATTACCGGCAAGGTTATTCTGGGTTTTGCGATGCTTCTCTGAGCTAGACTAACCTCTCTAAACAGTGTGAGGACAACGGCCCCTCGCTACCGCGGAGTGGAACGTGGGAAACGCAGTTCAAACGTGACCGTTTCTGCTTGGAATGAGGCCGTACGTGCTCTTAGTTTAGGTGCAGTAAGACACTGGGTATGCATGGAGTCAGCTGTAGCCTGTAACAATTCACCATCTGCTAAGCTATGAATCTCAAACCCTATACCTGCTGGCCATATGTACGACTGAGTGGTAAAGACAAGTATACATACATACACAACTGTTTTGGAATGTAACATTCAGTTGACCTCACGGAACCATTATCTAAACCTACTTAAATATAAAATGCAATTATTTTCTCATTCCTTTGCTTTCTTAGATGAAATGTTTAGATGAGATGTTTAGATGAGATGTTTCTTGGATGAGAATACATGTTTACATAAGTCAGGGAATGGGGTTTTGCTATGAGATAAAAACAAAGTGTTTATTTCTGAGTGAGACCTGGAGAATGACCCTCGTGTGAGGAGAGGTGTCACATGATCACAGGGGGTCTCTCAGATGGCAGTGATTTGTGGCAGAGGGAACATGGAGACCAACGCTCGGTGTGGCTGGTCTTTCTCACCTGTCTCTCTTCTCCCCACTAATGTAATCTTTTTTTGGTTTCTCTTCCTCTTGTTTAGAGCGAAGCCTTCGACATATATACCCTGTACTGTATGAACTACCCCAAGTAAGTCACACAAACACACATGCACGCGCACACATGCACAGACAGACAGACAGACAGACAGACAGACAGACAGACAGACAGACAGACAGACAGACAGACAGACAGACACACAAACACACACACACACACACACACACACACACACACACACACACACACACACACACACACACACACACACACACACACACACACACACACACACACAGCAATACTGATGTGCCCTCGGGGCTCTCATTTGACCTGGATCATTGAATGATAGCTATAGTGAAGTGACCTGGGGTGAGAATGGAATGAATTCAATACAGTGGACAAGTAAAGTTCAAAACACACATTTTCATGAGTTATTTCAATAAGTATACAATTGTATATGATGGTGGGGGGGAAAGAGTAAAGTTGTAATCACCATCCTTTGTGGAGAGACATTAGTGAAAGGAAAATGACTTTTATGGACATTGAGCACATTTACATGCACCAGTAATAATTCGATATTAAACTGATTGTGGCAGTAGGTCAAGTATGGCATTAGTCGTGTAAACACCTCACTCTGCTGATCTTAATCGGAGTGCGGTCAAAACCGAAGTAAGCATAAGCCGATTAAAACACCTGATTTTCTGAGCAATCTTTCAAATGATTAGAACATGTAAACACCTTAATCAGCGTTCTAGCGGTGTATTTGATCTGTCCATGTGCCAGCCCCGGGTAGCGGGGCCTCCCTCTTATGCGGCAGTGAAGTGAGTCCTGAAAAACTGAACGTATGCATCTTGTAAATAGTTTTGACATACAAAAGGTCTTTGCAAAAAATAACATGGCCACTGTGGTAGAACGTATTTTGATTAGCTATTTTGTGCATTAGCCTGATTTCAGATGTGTCATGTAAACAGGATTATTAGGGAAATCATTCTTCTTGAAATGCACGTCAACGTTTTAAACAAACTATTATATTAACCTGACTATCCACAATAATCACATTATTGTGTGCATGTAACCGTGCTCAGGGTCTTGATTAGCTTGAACTACTCAGTGGTCGGACAGACAAGTGAAACTAGGTGAATCCAATGAAAGACTATAGTGACTGATTTAATGATCGCGGTAAAGATGCGGTCACTGCTCAATCAGGATAACTTACAGTATATTGTGCGTGTAAAATACAAACACATCACGAGCCTTTTAGAAGCAGCATCTTTCACGGCACATCAGTTCTAATCCCACGGGCCACTACTATTTGACTGGCAGATGTTTGAAAAGCATTGGATCGCTGCCCGTCACCATGAAGATGTGGTGTTCTACATGTGCTCTGTATAAACAGCCTTTCATGTGTCTGTCACAGAGAACAGAAACAGAATTAGATTTGTTATGAGACTTCGACGGTGCCCTGACCCTGTACCTGAGCTGTGTGCATTCATCCACTGATGTCTTAAAAAGACCACGTTCGTAGCTCATCCGAAAAGATGCTGTTAACAGATATCAGAGCTTTTGCCTAAGAAAGACATCACAGTCGGACAGCAAGGCGAATGAAGCAGAATGTTCTAGTGGATGTAAAAAGTTGCGTTCAGACAAAAAGAGGCCCCTCTGAAGGGGGACCGGAGGCATACGCTGAACACATTACTGTACGCTTCACCATAAGATGAAGTGCTGTCTGGCATAGCGATGAGCCAACTGATGAGTCTTGCTGTGGACCCCCCCTCCTCTTCCACCCCCAACATCCACCTCCACCCCCACTCCTCCTGGATCTCTTTCCCCAGCTCGGTGGCTGTTCTGAGGGACTGCATGAAGAACAAGAGCCTGGTGGGCTTCTTCCACGAGAGGCAGACCACCCTGTGCCACTCCCTGCCCCTGGAGACCTACCTGCTGAAGCCAGTGCAGAGGATCCTCAAGTACCACCTCCTGTTGCAGGTCAGTATGGGTCATGGACTGGGTCAGAGAGACAATATGATGATACTGATCCAATACTATCAATGTCAAAGTTATTCAGAGAATATGTACAACTCCTCTATATTGTACACAGAGAAAAGGTACAGGTCCCATTGTAGACTGTTTCCCTTCAATCCAAATCATCAGAAATCATCCTGCTTCTTACTCTGCACTCCTTGCCTTTATTGGTGTGTGATACTCAGCAGACCAAGGGTTCAGCTAGCGAGTAAATGAAGCATAGAGATAAGGATTCTATGTTTAAACGCACACTCACAGCTCATGGCATTTAACTAGCTGTGTTTGGACACATGGGGTTAAACGACCTAGGGTTCTCTCTCCAGGCCCACCTCTGTGGTGGTTATTCTTAAGTATGGGTAGCTGCAGCCCAATATGGTATGGGCGAGTGGGTGTGTCGAAAGGAGTATGGAAAGAGAATCAGCTCATTTCAAAGTTGATAAACCAGTGCGAATGAGGGAGTTATATTAACCTGAGCAACGGTGCACTGGTCTGTGGCCCCATTGGCCAGTGACATGAACGGGCAAAATCGAACAATAATCTATGCCGTTCTATCATGTTGTCAACAAGACAGCATGGTGCATCGTCCAGAAACATACATCTCTTTTCCATAAAATATATGTTTGAATTTTCAAACTAGTTTTCATTTGGAAGGCAGATGAAGCGTTTTTATCAAAAGCAATCACTTTTGCATGTGAAAACACAAAATCCTACTCATTATCCACATGCTTAATCTAACCTAGGCTAGCCACTTTTGTTTTGAGAGAACTTTTCCGTGGGCTTTGAATGGAGCATCTTAATCACACCCGGGCCAGATAATCGAATCCCTTCATTGACTAGTGCACCGGTGTTGTGCGGAGCGGCTTGCCGACATGAGGTGCTTCCCACTGGGCAGCTGTACCACAGTGTTGCAGGCGGTAGCTAACGTGGCCATTTTGTTTTTACCTCCTATGATTTTATTTCAAGTAGGATAGCAGCCTACACAAGAAATAACTCCTATTGAAAACCATCTAGATGTCAGCTTGATACAAACACACAGTCGGCAAAAACACAGAGACACAATGCCCTTCGCTCTCGCTTGCCAAGCACTACTGTCCCACAACGGTGTGGGAAGTAGATGCCTAGTAGCCAATGTTAGGGTGACAGTCACAGTAAGAACACGCGTACAACGCCTACAAGCAACAACACACACATGATCAGTACTTTTAATAAAAAAATAAACAATCATCAGTCTTATAACTGAAAATGTTAAATTACTGGTGTAAAACTAACAGTGAAATACAACCCAGCCTCATCCTCTGGCTTCAAAACAGAAGTTCAAACTCTTGCGGTACAGTAGTTGCCTTGTTACTCCTTTCCTTTCGACACACCCACTCATACTCCGGCCGGTCGCCATATTGGGCTGCAGCTACCCCCTTCTCCTTATACTGATACTAACGCTTCGAACACACCGACAGCATCATTGCGCAAAATAGTACGCAGCATCATCTGGATGTGTATGTAACAAAAGTTTAACATTCCCCTCCTGCTACCATTTCTGTCAAGCCGTCTACGCATACAGTTTGACGTATACGTTTGATAGATCCAACGTATGCCCCACACCGAACGCACTGCAACTGCCTCTGCAACGCAATGCTGCAAGGCAAACGCAGCGTTTCATTGGAAATGAATGTAATTCTGGTGTACCAAAATGAAATGACGCTGTCAGTGTGATCGAAGCATAATAGAAGCCTAACCTCACTATCGCCCCCGTGTGGCAGGAGCTGGCCAAACACTTTGATAAAAGTGACCCTGGCTACGAGGTGGTGGAGGATGCCATCATCACCATGACAGCCGTGGCCTGGTACATCAACGACATGAAGAGGAAGCAGGAGCACGCCGTCAGGCTGCAGGTATGGACCACCAGTCAGGCTCTGCTCAGTCACTCACTACAGCAGTTCTCATTGAAAATGTAACAAAGAAGTTAGCTTTTGTTGCTGATCATAATCTATGACTCTGAACTGGCTGTAGAGGTCAGGGATTAAAAGTCAAAAGAGGTTAGAGGTCGCAGAGGTCTTTGGACACCTCAGTCTCCACTACATCTGGAGGTCTTTGGACACCTCCGTCTCGACTACTGTTTTTGAAGGTCAGAGGTCAAGCTTGGGTTAACACAAACACTGTTTTTCTTTTGGCTCTGGCAGGAGGTTGAGAGCTTGTTGACCAACTGGACAGGTCCAGACCTGAGTGGCTTTGGAGAGCTGGTGTTGGAGGGCGCCTTCAGGGTCCAACGGGTCAAGAAGGAGAGGGCATTCTTCCTCTTCGACAAGATGCTGCTTATCGCTAAAAAGAGGCTGGAGCATTTCATCTACAGCACCCACATATTTGTGAGTGACGTGCGGACACCGGAATGAATTGATCAGATTATTGTGTGTCTGTAAATGCTAGGAGCATGTATCATTAGAGATGACACCTACACCAATCAAAAAAGTATCATGTTTTCGTTTTTGATACTTGATTCTCTATCATGTACTGACACCCTTATTTCCCCCCCACTGTCTTTCCTCTCCTCTTTCACTCTCCCTTTTCCCTCATCTCTCTACCCTTCTCTCCTGTCAGTGCTGTAATCTTCTTCTCGTAGAAACCATGAAGGACCCCCTGTGTTTTAAGGTGTCCGATCAGACCATCCCCAAACAGCAGCACATTGTACAGGTACGAGTAAACCACTATCAAATTACAAGTGAACCACTATCAAAGAACAGGACATTGTATTGTGTCAGACCAGTGTACTTAAACTACCCTCCTACCCATGTTACAGACCAAGAACCAGGAGGAGAAACGCCTTTGGCTGCACTACCTCAAGAGACTGATAGTGGAGAACCATCTTGCCTCTCTACCCCAGAAGGTAAGGCTTATGGTACATTACTGTAAATGTTGCCGATATGAATGGCAATACATTTCAGCCAATGTAACACTGAAGGCTGTGGCTAAACTGAAACAGAGAATATTGTAATCACTCTGTTAGGGTGTGCTGCCACCTTGTGGTTGTTTATAGTTACCGCAAACACTGTCACAAGTTGAGCAATCGTTGAAATACCATACATGTATTTTTCAGGCAAGGCAGGTACTCGGTGACAACTTCTGTCAATGTGAGTTTCATGTCATTTCAAACCATCATACATTCATACACCTACACTTTTCACTTTCAATTTACACTGTATTTGACACCAATTGTGCACAGTTTACAATCATGCACAACTCAGTAACTCGCAATTTCTTTTTCACAGCTCCTCAGTTTGATCAGGATCATTTAAAAAAGTCATCTCCAAGATGCGATGAATACCATCGAGGGAGACGCCAATCAGGTCAGGACAAGCCATTCTTACCTGTAATGCACCTAGTATCTCATTTGTGTGTGAACGACTTTTTGTTTTCGTTCAAAACACTTTTATTTCTGTTGGATATCTTTACTGGTTTTAAGCACATTTTTTTACCCCAAAGTCGGATGAGGGTGATGGCTTCTTCTTTGTCATAAATCGAACAAATAACAAAGCCATTTTGCCATATGCCTGTCTGGTCTGTGTTTGCTGAGTTAAATTAATTCTGTGTGTGTGTGCGTGTATATGTGTGTATGTATGTGTGTGTGGTGTGTGTGTGTGTGTGTGTGTGTATGTGTGTGTATGTCCAGAGCCCCCAGAGTTCATCTACACCCCAGAGAAGGCCAAGAAGAGCCTTCCCCTGCTGCTGGAGGGGAATCTGTCCTATCGCCGCGGCAGGAGGCAGTCTGGTGAGACTTCATGTCTATAGTCCAGGACCTGTGTCCACAAAGCGTCTCAGAGTAGGAGTGCTGATCTAGGATCAGTTTAGCCTTTTAGATTAGAATGAATAAGATTATATGGACAGATCCTAGATCATCATTCCTACTCTGAGACACTTTGTGAATATAGGCCCAGGGCCCACATAAGGAGGACCTGATCCTAGATCAGCACGCCTACTCTAAGACGCTTTATGAACAAGGGCCCAGAGAGGAATCACCCACTGCACAGGACATGGAGTAAACATACGGAGCTTGAAAATATGAATTCATAAATGTAATAATTGGAAATGACTCATTATTGAATGCTTATGGCTGTTTCTCTCCAGCTCCAACTAAAGACTTCGAAACAGCATATCATGGTGAGAATTTTCTTAAAGGATTTTTGTTTATCTTGTTTCCTTGTAGTGCTTCAGTCTGTCAGGGCTGAAAGATTTGGTACGTTTTTAATGGAAAGTAAACACACCTTTGTTTGTTTCCCCCCAACCATTCCTATCCTCCTCTCATGGAATCCAGTCTCTTCAAAGGTAAGCTTGATTCAGACTGGTTTCGCCCCTATCCACCCACACAACTGTCATGCACATCAGATGGTATCTCATTTGCAAGAATGACTTGACAATAATTACTATAAGCAATGCCTTGTTGACAATGCTATCGAGTAGTACACCTTCCCTTCCTGACATTCTCCATCTCAGTGTTGATGTTCATGTCCATCTCCACAGGCTGGCAGCGAGGGGGAGCTGTGTCATGGGGCAGATAGCCTGGGATCCTCAGGCAGCACCAACACCCTGGCCTCCTCTGTGATGGAGGTGGAGGCTGAGGCAGAGCGGCCGGATCCCTTTCTGGGCCTGGAAGAAGAGGACCTACCCCCCCTGAGCGCCCCGCCCACACTCTCCATCACCGAGGAGATCATGCAGTTCATTAACCAGAGCCGCGTGCGAGAGGGCATGGCCGAACTCAAGTCTGACATAGTATGGGTGGGCTATACTGTCTTTCACAATTCACACACTATTAAACAGCTGCCATGGATTTGAAGCAACCTGTGTCACTTGTCTAGTCACTAGACGTTAGTGTCTAGTTTTATGAGCTATTGATTTAGTGCTGCATTACTTCCCCATGTACGTATAGTAGGAGCTGCGGGGATGACTGACTTTGTTTTGTGTCTGTTTCTGTCTCTCCACAGGATTCACCCCTGGATGAGTCTCTGGAGGACCAAGCAACTGAGCCACATCCATATCCACTTGCTCAGCAAGGAAATGACCTGCTGCTTGCTTCCCCTACGGAGGAGACTTACGAGTCGCAAGACCCCCATCCCAATAGTCCAGAGGAGATAACAGTGCAACTGGAGGAGCGCAGAACCGAAATGGAAGACCAAACTCTTCCACCGTGTCTGTCCAGGGAATCCTCAGAGGAGGGTGGTTGTGAAGAGGGAGAGTCAACACCTTTGCCAACTGATGTTTTAGAGGAGAGGCCTCAGGAGGAGAGCACATCAGCCAAAGAAACCGGGACAGTTGGGGAAAGAAATGCCTCAGAGGTGGAGGACGAGCAAATGTTCGAAACCTCGACGCCACTCTCTCCTGTAAACCTCCCAGACGAAAGAGAGAGGGAGAAGGAACTCTGCTCTGACCTCCCCAACGAGAACAAGCCCTCAGAAGCTCCTCTCTCTGGCCCAGAGCAGACTGTACAGAGCCCTCTGGCGCCCAAGAAAGAGACCCAGCTCACCAAGTCCGACAGGCAGATCATCGAGAAGATCCGCAGCTACTACGAGGCGGCTGAGGCCGAGGCAGGAGAAGGTGATAGCAGCCCGACCCCCAGGAGAAACAGCTTCTCCCTCATTATCCCCACCGGCTTGGTCAAAGACTCCGTGTCCCGATTTGCTGTCTTTGGCCACCAGGACAGCCTGTGTGACTCGGAGAGCGGGCGCTCCGATGGGGGGGCAGAACCAGAGCCTGAGTCAGAGCTGACCTCCCCTCTTCCGTCAGTGCCTGACCAGGGAGAGGGAGCCCTCAGCTCAGACTGTTCCTCCACTTCTGCTGCTGGTTCCCAGGAAGAGCACAGCCAGGCACCAGGTCAGGGTGAGCCTGCTCTGGAGAAATGTAGCAGGTTTGAGCCAGGGAGTGAGCTGCCCTGCACAGAGCTGACGAAGGATTGGAAAGAGAAGGAGAAAGTAGGAGCCCCTGTTAGCACAGAGAGGGAAATCATACCAAACCTGTCAACAGACATCACCAAAGAGCCCTCATTCAGCGACGAAGCAGCCAAAGCGATCACAAAAGACCAGCAGGTAATCAATGGCCACGGACCAAGTCCAAGTGATCTAGACGCAGAACCTAAAGAGGCCCAGAAAAACTCCACTGTCCCTCCACCTACAGGTCTTCATGACAGTAAGACCGCCCCAGTGTCCCAGGCTGGGTGGGGTAGAATCAGAGACAGGAGCTCCCTCACTGGGAACCTAGAGGGCCTACCCAGCCAGATCAAGGTGGGCCGCTGGTCCCGCCACTGTAAGATGGTGTCCTCCAGCCGGACCCTGTACGAGGGAGCAGCGGTCGCAGACGTGGCGGGGATAGGCCTGTTCGAGGCCAGCCCCGGTGATCCATGTCTGGTGGAGAACTCAGAGAGAATCCTCAGTAAAGTTCAAATGCTGGCTCGAATGTACAGCGCCAAGGCCAGCATCATGAAGGTGCCACTTCACCACAAGAGGGTGTGTGAGGGTCGTGCACCGTGGACCGTCACCACCAGGCACAGTGTCCCTCCTCAGGCCCAGCCGCCACAGCAGCATCAGGAGGAGAAGATTACAGTAAAAAGAGCTCAGAGCCATTCCACTGGTCAGTACCTTTAACATCCTGTATAAATGGCTATGATTTGATTAGATAGTGTAATAGTGAGGATATCTAAAGACTTGCTGGTCTTATTGGTCTTATTGTTGAATTGAGTTGTTTTAGTAAGCACTGCTAAATAATGGAAGAACACATATAAACTGTGATTTACCATGTTTGATAGTGAAAGTAAAGCCTTCATATGGTTGGTCAGGAAACACAACAAATAAAACGTGACATGCAAAGCCTCCATATTGTGTATCAGTGAATGACAGTGTTTGGGATGTTTTTTGGGGGGTTTTACAGGTTGCCAGGAGATGACTTCAGGTTCCTCAGAACCCCAGCTCTTTGGCCACGTCCTTGTCAGCGAACAGCTTTCCCCCACCTACCGCCAGCAAGAGAACAGCTGCGCCCTGTCCGGACTCAGGGACATTGTTTCCAACCTGGGATCCACATCCATTGCCTCTCCCACCTCCTCCCCTCTGACCACCCCACCAAAAACCACGCAGGTTGGGCCTGAGGAGGTAGTGACTACTGCTGTGGAGGGGAAGCTTATGGAGAACCAGTCTGAGGAAGTAATCTCAGCAGCTGAGATGCGAAGGCCTCACCCCAAGAGGGCCTCCCCAGTCCAGGAAGGCCCCATCCAAGGGGTAGGGGTGGAGGTTCCAGCTGATGGTTATCCAGGGACCCCAGAGAGGTCTGTGAATCTCAGCAGGACTTGGGTTGAGCAGAAAGGACATAATCTGTACTCCATTAGGGAAGATCCTGCTCTGGGGGCAGCAGCAGCCTCTTTAGCAGACCCATGTGGGAACCAAGACAGGTCTCCAGGGTTTGGAGCTGCAGAGGAGCTGCTGAAGACCATTCAACAGCAGGCTCCAACTGAACCAGAGACAAGCCAGGTGGTGAACCCAGACGAAGCCAGTTTAAACACCAAGATAATGTCGCCTTATGTGGCCAGTGGGGCTGAGAGGGGGAGTTCACCCCAGATGGCCCCTGGTCATCAAAGCAAAGCTGAATCCACCAAAGCCAAGTCACAAGATGGCACTCTAGATGATCGGGATGTTTCACCTGCAGCACCAAAGATTTCCACTCACATCTCCGACACATCTCCCACACAACAGAGGTCCATCTCTGGGCTAACTGAGGGGTCAAACCCCTTAGTGTGGCGTGCCACTCAGTCAGCTATGACTGAACCCATGCAAGCAACACATACATCTGGTCAGAGAGTCAAGGAGAGTCAAGTCCCAGAGGATTCCAAAGGAAAAGAGGGGGACATGGTTCCCCGTCCGTGGTCATCGCTCCAAAGCCTGATGCCTACACCTCCGCCAGGGGTGCAGTCCTCTGACTGTCTGCCTAAGTTCACCAGCCAAAGACCACCCAACCTGCACCTGCCCACTACCAAGGGCAGAAGGAGCCTTCCTATGAATTGGAATGGATCAAACAACGCCACACTCCCCAGCCAAAGGTACAGTATTTAATAGGAGTTAATACAGTAGTAACACAATTTCACCAGTCCATAGCTTCATTCTTCCACTAAGAGTTCTTGTAGATAATAGGCAGAATCTACTACATACCCTAAACCGATTTGTGAAGGTGATGAGGGCAAAATTTAAAACTGGAGAAAGATTAAAGGAATGTGCCTCTGACCGGAAGTGTGCAAATACTGTTTCCTGTTTCGCCACTAAGAGTTCTGAAAGAAATTCTATGAATCAGATAAAACAGTGTTATTCACAGAGTAGATGGAAAGAAAGCATTTTACAGTGCCTTCATAAAATATTCATACCTCTTGACTTATTCCACATTTAGTTGTGTTACAGCCCAAATTCAAAATGGATTAAATTCATTTTTTTCTCACCCATCTACACACAGTACCCCATAATCATAAAGTGAATACGTTTTTAGAAAGTTTAGCAAATTTATAAAAAATGATATACAGAAATATCCAATTTACATAAGTATTCATACCTCTGAGTCAATACATGTTAGAATCACCTTTGGCAGCAATTACAGCGGCGAGTCTTTCTGGGTAAGTCTCTAAGACCTTTGCACAACTGGATTGTAGAATACTTGCTAATTATTCTTTTAAAATTCTTCAAGTTGGTTGTTGATCATGGCTAGACAGCTATTTTCAAGTCTTGCCATTGATTTTCAAGCTGATTTAAGTCAGAACTGGAACTAGGCCACTCAGAAGCATTCAATGTTGGTAAGCAACACCAGTGTTTTAGGTTATTGTCCTGCTGAAAGGTGAATTTGTCTCAGCGTCTTTTGGAAATCAGACTGAATTAGGTTTTCCTCTAGGGTTTTGCTTGTGCTTAGCTCTATTCCGTTTATTTTTATTTTAAAAAAACTCCCTAGTGCTTGCCGATGACAAGTCTACCCATAACATGATGCAGCCACCATGCTTGAAAATATGAAGACTGGTACTCAGTGATGTGTTGTGTTGAATTTGCCCCAAACATAACGCTTTGTATAAAGGACATAAAGTTAATTTCTTACCCACATTTTTTGCAGTATGACTTTAGTGCCTTATTGCAAACAGGATGCATGTTTTGAAATACTTTTTATTCTGTACAGGCTTCCTTCTTTTCACTCTATTATTTAGGTTAGTATTGTGGAGTAACTACAATATTCTCTTATCACAGCCATTAGACTCTGTAAAATCACCAAATCCCTGAGCGGTTTCTTTCCTCTCCGGCAACTGAGTTAGGAAGGACGCCTGTATCTTTGTAGTGACTGGGTGTATTGATACACCATTCAAAGTGTAATTAATAACTTCACCATGCTCAGAGGGATAGTCAATGTCTGCTTTTTTTTATCCATCTACCAATAGGGGCTCTTTGCAAAGCATTGGAAAACCTTCCTAGTCTTTGTGGTTGAATCTGTGTTTGAAATTCACTGCTCGATTTAGGGACCTTACAGATCATTGAAATCATGTTGAACACTATTATTGCACACTATTAGTCCATGCAACTTATTATGTGACTTGTTAAGCACATTTTTACTCCTGAACTTATTTAAGGGGTTGAATACTTATTAACTCAAGACATTTCAGCTTTTCATTTTTTATTAATTTGTAAACATTTCTAAATTCATAATTCCACTTGTATATTATGGGGTATTGAGTGTAGGCCAGTTACAAAACATCTAAATTTGATCAATTTTAAATTCAGGCTGTAACACAACAAAATGTGGAAAAAGTCAAGGGGTGAGAATACTTTCTGAATGGACTGTAGATGCAAAGTATGTGAGAAGGCCCCTGACATGGAAATCACTGTGTTTTGTCATGAATGTCCATCGCTTTAGAGGTCGCATCGAGTGGGAAAATGTTCAAGAGTTCCTATTTGGCTGTATAATAAAAATAAAAATAAATTGATTTATTTTATTTTGTGTACATCGCAGCTAAGAGCTAAATTGCATATAGAAATGTACTAACGTACTATCAAAGTAGCTTATTTTCACAACACTGAGTAATCGCTGCTTGCACTCCTGTCCTCTCCTCTCAATTTTGCTTCTCCTCAAGCCAAGCCAAGTTTTGTGGCAGTGGCATTAATCAGTCCCTCCAGGGTTTCACAGGGATTTTCAGTGATAATATGCATGGCAATATGCGATGATTTAGTTGAATTTGTAGCGAAAATGCACTGACGAGGAAAAAAGTTTGTTAACGTGTGGCTTGATTTGAAACATATTATGTGGTAAAAGTGCAATGATTGGTTGAAATTCCGAGCCCTCTTTTTGTACTGCGTTGATGGGTCAGTTCTATGCGATAACATTGTGATGATTTGGATTTTCTATGCTGAAATAGTGCAGTGATTGGTCAAATTTGCAACCCCTCGCATATTGTGTGTGAAATTGTTGATTTTGCATAACAAATTGCCATCACAGAATCCTGGAGGGACTGATTAATCAAGTCTATTCATTTCCTCTTCTCTATGCTTTCCTTTGGTTATAGACTACCACCTTCTCCACTGAGGTCCAGAGAGCCAGTCCAGGATCCATTACTCCCATCCATCCATGCATCAGGGTTGTCCCCCGTCAGAAGGCCTTCCTCCCAGCCCTCACTGGAGAGATCAGCCACCATGCTTCCAGGCATTGGCCAACCCATGGATGCCAAGCCCCCCTCTGCCTTCAGCCCCAGTCTCCACCAGCACTCTCCCTCCCCCATCAGGGGACTCCCCTGCTCCTCTCCCACCCCTTCTGCCTTGACCAAGTCCCTGGCTGCCTCCTGCATCAGCCAGTCCATCAGCCAGAGTCTGGCCAGGAACAACGCTCGCTTCCAGGACCAGGCCACCCCTCCCCCAGACAGTCCAGCCCCTCTGGCTCCCGCTCCCACTGCATCCCCACTCAGGATGAGGTCTCCCTCCCCCAAACTCACCTCTGGCCCCAGCGGCCCCCCTCTGAGCCCTGGCTATGCCCATGCTTCTTACTCCAGAGATGGGAGCCAGCCACCTAAATGTCCCCCTTCCCCTCTCCGGTCTACTTCACTCCGCTCCAGCCCATGCGCATCCACAGCCCCAGCCCTGTCCCCCCCACCGTACCGCAGCCAGCGCTCAGTCTCCCCAGCCCCCCCAGTCAGCCTGCATCACACCGCCTCTTCCTCTGCCTCTCCCCGGCCCAGGCCTGCTGCCCTACACCAGCCACGTCATATTGGTTTGAATGGAAACAGCAACAACAATAATAACAATAACACCACTAACGGAGGATGGGTCGCGAATCACCCGAAGCCACCGTTAGCGAGTGCCAATAGTATACCCCATCCCCATGATCCTCTTTGGAGTGGTTCTACTCACACACTCAACAGGGTGGCAAGGCCCTTCTCTGCCTCGGAGCCCAGCTCACGAGTGCAGTCCCCGTCCCCCTCTCCCTCCCCATCTCCATTCAGCAGGATCTGCTCCCCTCCCCCAGTCCAGAATCACACAGGCCCCTTGATGAACAAGCCCCCCAACCCTAGAAGCACCCGGGCAGGAGGGGCTTGCCCCTTCAATCACCTGGGCCTCTCCCTGGAACTCCCCAGGGCCTCCTCAGCCTGCTCCTCAGGCATAACCTCCCCTCCGCCCATTGGGGTTCCTGCCAATGTCTGGGGAGTTGCCGCTCCTCAGCCGCGGAAGGCCAAATTAGCATTTCCTTTCTCCTCCATAGCCTCACCCACATGGATAGATGTTTTTCCCCCCTCCATTCAGAGAAGCTCCAACACCACCTCCCCTCCCCCATCTGGTTTCTCCCCATGCTCTCCAAGCCATTCTCAGAACCTGCGGAGGACCAAGGGAAGCAGCCTGCCCTTCCTTAGCCTGGCTGACCGACCACCCAGTCCAGTCAGGAATGGGAGGGGGTCTTGGGGAGAGAGCGGAGGGCGCAGGTCTGTGGGTGCGGAGCAGGAGTCTGGGTTGATAAGCCCCCGAGGGGGATCCTGCTCCTACAGCAGCTCCTACAGTGGCTCCCCATCCTGCCTCAGCCCCGGGGCCTTGTCCCCTGTCAGACTGGCCCCTGGGAAGAGCACCCACGGCGAGCAACACTTCACCAGCATTGCCTGGCCCGACGTACGAGAACTCCTGACCAACTATGACAGTGGGGACAGCCCTGACCAGAGTGCTCCGACCTCCCCTGTCTGGCCTCAGGATGAATGGGGTGACCCAGACCTTGGGGAGGACAGTTGCCGGAGCCGCCTGATCTGTGCCTATGTGCCTCGGGCCTCCCCAGCCCCAGACATGGGCGTGCCCATCCAGTACCCTCACAGGAGTGAGCCAAAGCCAGAGGACACCTCAATGCAGGCAGCCAAAATAACTCTAAAGACTAGCTATGCTACCACTGTGAACCTGCAGATTGCTGGCAGTGGACGTATCACTTCCTTCAGCAACACCCAGGTGAGCCTGAACCAGACCTTAGCCCCTGTGGTAGACAGCCAGGGCAGACGGAGGGTCAGCATCAATGCCTGCAACCTTACCCTTCCCGTTCCCCAGAACTGCAAGAGGCTGTGAGGAGCTACGACTGGGGAACTCCTCCAAGGTGCCTTATGCCTCACTGAAAGTCTAAATAGGCACTTTACCCTGAAACAGTGGTGTTCATCGGGATCCTATGAGATATAACTCCAGGTAATATGGTAATGAATTACATTAGACTTAATTGGACAGTAGACTGAATCACCTGTTCTTCCAGATGACAATCTGACAATGTCAGGGATTCTGCAACCAACCCCACATATCACCGTTCGGCCACCTATATCACTGTCCAACAGGACACCGACTGAACCCACAGACAAATTAGTTTGCCAGTGTCGTTTTTATTAGTCTTTTTGTTGTTTGTTCTTTCAAAATAAATTCTGTTTATTCTGTTCAACAAAAAAACGATGTCTTGTTTATCAAACTCCTATGTTTGTGCTTGTGGCTGGCATGGTAAAAATGGTCAATTCTTTTTATTTATGAACTAGTCTTATTTTGTCTGCATTTCTGGCACTTAATTTGATGTCTTTATTTTGCACAATGTCCTCAGCTGTGTGTGTAGTTAAGACGTGTCTGTGAAGGTAGCTTTTATTTCAGACCAAATCATGATGTTGATGTTTTTATGTGTTCTTTCCTATGTAGTTTTATCAGTGGTTCATGTGGAAAAAATACATGATTTATTTGGTTACACAAGAGCAGAAAATAAGGGAAAATAAGAGCAACAAATTTCAGGGAAAACAAAGTGCAAGAAAATGAATGGTGACAACCAACATGCATTTTTATTGCTACACAACACAGTGTCTTCAGGCTACATTGGCCCGTTTTGATAGGCCTATGCTAACTACTTTTTTAAGTACAGTATTTAAATATCAGATTTGAAATTATGTTAACTCCTGTGGTCAAAAGACTCAAAGAACAACCACTGTGTCTATTACTGATGTGCATTTCAGTTATTTGTACTCCAATAATAATAATAAAAATATTAAAGACCCTTTGATGTTGTCTGTCTCCTTTATAAATCCTCCAATTATACATTATGATATTGATTAGTCAATATCCTGGAAAACATAGCTATTGTTGTGGAAATGCACCACTAAGGACTCAAATTCAAAGTAAATTAAGAAATCTTCATTATCACGGCCCGGAGAGGTTCACGAACTCAATACAAGTCCAATGAGAACTCTGAAAAGGGGGTTCCCTTTCAATCCTTATATACTGCTACACATACAAGTTATATAACCATGATTTACATTATTCATCATTAATGTTGATTCCTGCATGTGACTGACTGATACCTGACGAGGCTTCTTCTCTCAAAGCTGAGACCTTGTATCGCATATTTAGTCCCAGATATTTAAAAGAATAATTATTTCACCTTTATTTAACCAGGTAGGCCAGTTGAGAACAAGTTCTCATTTACAACTGCGACCTGGCCATGATAAAGCAAAGCAGTGCGACAAAAACAACACAGAGTTACACATGGGATAAACAATTGTACAGTCAATAACACAATAGAAAAATCTGTATACAGTGTGTGCAAATGAAGTAAGGAGGTAAGGCAATAAATAGGCCAATAGTGGCGAAGTAATTACAATTTAGCAATTTACACTGGAGTGATATGTGCAGATAAGGATGTGCAGGCAGAACTACTGGTGTGCAAAAGAGCAGAAAAACAAAAACAAATATGGGGATGAAGGTAGGTACTTGGTTGGATGGGCTATTTACAGATGGGCTGTGTACAGCTGCAGCAATCGGTAACCTGCTCTGACAGCTGACGCTTAAAGTTAGTGAGGGAGATATAAGTCTCCAACTTCAGTGATTTTTGCAATTCATTAAAATCATTGGCAGCAGAGACCTGGAAGGAAAGGCGGCCAAAGGAGGTGTTGGTTTTGGGGATGACCAGTGAAATATACCTGCTGGAGCGTGTGCTACAGGTGGGTGTTGCTATGGTGACCAGTGAGCTGAGATAAGGCGGGGCTTTACCTAGCAAAGACTTATAGATGACCTGAAGCCAGTGGGTCTGGCGACGAATATGTAGCGAAGACCAGCCAACGAGAGCATGCAGGTCACAGTGGTGGGTGGTATATGGGGCTTCGGTGACAAAACGGATGGCACTGTGATAGACTGCATCCAATTTGCTGAGTAAAGTGTTGTAGGCTATTTTGTAAATGACATCGCCGAAATCAAGGATTGGTAGGATAGTCAGTTTTACGAGGGTATGTTTGGCAGCATGCGTGAAGGAGGCTATTTTGTAAATGACATCGCCGAAATCAAGGAATGGTAGGATAGTCGGTTTTACGAGGGTATGTTTGGCAGCATGCGTGAAGGACGCTTTGTTGCGGAATAGGAAGCCGATTCTAGATTTAACTTTGGATTGGAGATGCTTAATGTGAGTCTGGAAGGAGAGCTTACAGTCTAGCCAGACACCAAGGTATTTATAATTGTCCACATATTCTAAGTCAAAACCGTCCAGAGTAGTGATGCTAGTCAGGCGGGCGGGTGAGGGCAGCGATCGATTGAAGAGTATGCATTTCATTTTACTAGCATTTAAGAGCAGTTGGAAGCCACGGAAGGAGTGATGTATGGTGTTGAAGCTCGTTTGGAGGTTTGTTTAAACAGTGTCCAAAGAAGTGCCAGAAGTATACAGAATGGTGTCGTCTGCGTAGAGGTGGATCAAAGAATTACCCGCAGCAAGAGCGACATCATTGATATATACAGAGAAAATAGTCAGCCCAAGAATTTAACCCTGTGGCACCACCATAGAGACACCAAGGATGTTGAGTCTGCCGATAAGAATACGGTGATTGACAGAGTCGAAAGACTTGGCCTGGTCGATGAAGACAGCTGCACAGTACTGTCTTTTATCGATGACGGTTATGATATCGTTTAGGACCTTGAGCGTGGCTGAGGTCCAACAGTGACCAGCTCGGAAACCAGATTGTATAGCGGAGAATGTACGGTGGGATTCGAAATGGTCGGTGATCTGTTTGTTCACTTGGCTTTTGAAGACTTTGGAGAGGCAGGGTAGGATGGATATAGGTCATATATAATCAAGATGGCGCCGATAGATAGGGTAGCCGTGCTTCTAGCTCCTAAGCAACTTTGCAGTATTTTGTTTTTATGTGTTATTTCTTACATTATTAGCCTAGAAAATCTTTTGTGTTACATACAACCGGAAAGAACTTTTGGATATCAAAGCATCGGTAAATTCCCAGCATTACCAGCATTACGACCAGGAATACGACATTCCCAAATTGGATCCTTTGTTCGTACCCCCCAGAACAATTGAACTGATCCAAAACACTACCTGGCGGAGAAGAGGTAGTTCGACTCAGGAGGCATGCACACCACCCACCGCTTCCGAGTATATTACTCGCTAAAGTTCAGTCTCTGGATAATAAAGTTGACGAGCTCAGGGTGAGGATCTCCTTCCAGAGACACATCAGGGATTGTAACATACTCTGTTTCACGGAAACATGGCTCTCTTGGGATATACTGTCTGAGTACGTACAGCCAGTTGGGTTCTCAGTTCATCGCACAGAATGGAATAAAGATTTATTCGGGAAGAAGAAGGGCGGGGGTGTATGTTTCATGATTAACTACTCATAGTGTGATTGTGATAACATACAGAAACTCATGTCCTTTTGTAAACCCAACCTAGAATACCTCACAATCAAATGCTGACCGTATTACCTCCCAAGAGAATTCTCTTCCGTTATAGTCACAACCGTGTATATTCCCCCTCAAGCCGATACTACGACAGCCCTCAAAGAACTACACTGGACTCTATGCAAACTGAAAACCACATATCCTGAAGCAGCATTTATTGTTGCCGAGGATTTTAACTAGCTAAGCTAATCTGAGGAAAATGCTACCGAAGTTCTACCAACACATTGACTGTAGCACTCGCTCTGAGAAAACATTGGACCACTGCTACTCAACTTTTCGAAATGCTTACAAGGCCCTCCCCCGCCGTCACCTTCGGCAAATCTGATCATGACTCCATTTTTCTCCCCCCTTCCTATAGGCATAAACTCAAACAGGAAGGACCCGTGCTACGCACTATTCAATGCTGGTCTGACCAATCGGAATCCATGCTTCAAGATTGTTTTGATCACGCGGACTGGGATATGTTCCAGGTAGCCTCTGAGAATAATATAGGTGAATACATGGATACGGTGACTGAGTTTATCAGGAAATGTATAGGAGATGTTGTACCCACTGTGACTATTTAAACCTACCCAAACCAGAAACCGTGGCTAGATAGCAGCAATCGCACAAAACTGAACGCGCGAACAATCGCATTTAACCATGGCAAGGTGACTGGGAATATGGCAGAATATAAACAATGTAGCTATTCTCTCCGTAAAGGCAATCAAAAAGGGAAAACCTCAGTACAGAGACAAAGTGGAGTCGGAATTCAATGGCTCAGACACGAGACATATGTGGCAGGGTCTACAGACAATCACGGATTACAAAAAGAAAACCAGCCCCGTCGCGGACCAGGATGTCTTGCTCCCAGACAGACTAAATCACTTTTTTGCTCGCTCTGAGGACAATACAGTGCCACTGACACGGCCCGCTACCAAAACCTGCGGGCTCTCCTTCACTGCAGCCGAGGTGAGAGAAAACATTTAAACGTGTTAACCCTCGCAAGGCTGCAGGCCCAGACGGCATTCCCAGCCGCGTCCTCAGAGCATGCGTAGACCAGCTGGCTGGTGTGTTTACGGACATATTCAATCAATCCTTATCCCAGTCTGCTGTTCCCACATGCTTCAAGAGGGCCACCATTGTTCCTGTTCCCAAGAAAGCTAAGGTAACTGAGCTAAACGACTACCGCCCCGTAGCACTCACTTCCGTCATCATGAAGTGCTTTGAGAGACTAGTCAAGGACCATATCACCTCCACCCTACCTGACACCCTAGACCCACTCCAATTTGCTTACCGACCCAATAGGTCCACAGACGACGCAATCGCAACCACACTGCACACTGCCCTAACCCATCTGGACAAGAGGAATACCTATATGAGAATGCTGTTCATCGACTACAGCTCAGCATTTAACACCATAGTACCATCCAAACTCATCATCAAGCTCGAGACCCTGGGTCTCGACCCCGCCCTGTGCAACTGGGTACTGGACTTCCTGACAGGCCGCCCCCAGGTGGTGAGGGTAGGTAACAACATCTCCACCCCGCTGATCCTCAACACTGGGGCCCCACAAGGGTGCGTTCTGAGCCCTCTCCTGTACTCCCTGTTCACCCACGACTGCGTGGCCATGCACGCCTCCAACTCAGTCATCAAGTTTGCGGACGACACTACAGTGGTAGGCTTGATTACCAACAACGACGAGACGGCCTACAGGGAGGAGGTGAGGGCCCTCGGAGTGTGGTGTCAGGAAAATAACCTCACACTCCACGTCAACAAAACAAAGGAGATGATTGTGGACTTCAGGAAACAGCAGAGGGAGCACCCCCCTATCCACATCGACGGGACAGTAGTGGAGAGGGTAGTACGTTTTAAGTTCCTCGGTGTACACATCACGGACAAACTGAATTGGTCCACCCACACAGACAGCGTTGTGAAGAAGGCGCAGCAGCGCCTCTTCAACCTCAGGAGGCTGAAGAAATTCGGCTTGTCACCAAAAGCACTCACAAACTTCTACAGATGCACAATCGAGAGCATCCTGTTGGGCTGTATCACTGCCTGGTACGGCAACTGCTCCGCCCACAACCGGAAGGCTCTCCAGAGGGTAGTGAGGTCTGCACAACGCATCACCGGGGGCAAACTACCTGCCCTCCAGGACACCTACACCACCCAATGTCACAGGAAGGCCATAAAGATCATCAAGGACAAGGACAACAACCACCCGAGCCACTGCCTGTTCACCCCGCTATCATCCAGAAGGCGAGGTCAGTACAGGTGCATCAAAGCAGGGACCGAGAGACTGAAAAACAGCTTCTATCTCAAGGCCATCAGACTGTTAAACAGCCACCACTAACATTTAGTGGCCGCTGCCAACATACTGACTCAACTCCAGCCACTTTAATAATGGGAATTGATGGAAATGTATGTAAAAATGTATCACTAGCCACTTTAAACAATGCCACTTAATATAATGTTTACATACCCTACATTACTCATCTCATATGTATATGTATATACTGTACTCTATATCATCTACTGCATCTTGCCATCTTTATGTAATACATGTATCACTAGCCACTTTAAACTATGCCACTTTATGTTTATATACCCTACATTACTCATCTCACATGTATACACTGTACTCTATACCATCTACTGCATCTTGCCTATGCCGTTCTGTACTATCACTCATTCATATATCTTTATGTACATATTCTTTATCCCTTTACACGTGTGTGTATAAGGTAGTAGTTGTGGAATTGTTAGGTTAGATTACTTGTTGGTTATTACTGCATTGTCGGAACTAGAAGCACAAGCATTTCGCTACACTCGCATTAACATCTGCTAACCATGTGTATGTGACAAATAAAATTTGATTTGATTTGATTTGAGAAGGTGGAAAGTTTCATGTTCCTCGGCGCACACATCACTGACAAACTGAAATGGTCCACCCACACAGACAGTGTGGTGAAGAAGGTGCAACAGCGCCTCTTCAACCTCAGGAGGCTGAAGAAATGTGGCTTGGCACCTAAAACCCTCACAAAAGTTTTACAGATGCACAATTGAGAGCATCCTGTCGGGCTGTATCACCGCCTGGTACCGCAACTGCACTGCCCGTAACCGCAGGGGTCTCCAGAGGGTAGTGCGGTCTGCCCAACCCATCACCGGGGGCAAACTACCTGCCCTCCAGGACACCTACAGCACCCGATGTCACAGGAAGGCCAAAAAAAGATAATCAAGGACAACAACCACCCGAGCCACTGCCTGTTCACCCCGCTATCATCCAGAAAGCGAGGTCAGTACATGTGCATCAAAGCTTGGAACAAGAGACTGAAAAACAGCTTCTATCTCTAGTCCATCAGACTGTTAAATAGCACCTTAGAGGCTGCTGCCCTATATATATAGACTTGAAATCACTGGCCAATTTAAAAATGGAACACTTGTCACTTTAATACTGTTTACATATTTTGTATTACTCGCCTCATATGTATATACTGTATTCTATTCTATTCTACTGTATTTAGTCTATGCCGCTCCGAAATTGCTCGTCCAAATATTTATATATTCTTAATTCCATTCTTTTACTTAGATTTGTGTGTATTGTGTGTATTGTTGTAAAATTGTTTGATATTACTTGTTAGATATTACTGCACTGTTGGAGCTAGAAACACAAGCATTTCGCTAAACCCGCAATAACATCTGCTAAACATGTGTATGTGATCAATACGCCAGAACAACAACTGCTCCCTCAGTGTGATCAAGACAAAGCAGATGATTGTGGACTACAGGAAAAAGAGGACCGAGCACGCTCCCATTCTCATCGACGGGGCTGTATTGGAGCAGGTTGAGAGCTTCAAGTTCCGTGGTGTCCACATCACTAACAAACTAACATGGTCCAAGCACACCAAGACAGTCGTGAAGAGGGCACAACAAAACATATTCCCTCCAAGGGGACTGAAAAGATTTGGCATGGGTTCTCAGATCCTCAAAAGGTTCTACAGCTGCACCATCGAGAGCATCCTAACTGGTTGCATCACTGCCTGGTATGACAACTGCTCGGCCTCCGAGCGCAAGGCACTTCAGAGGGTAGTGCGAACGGCCCAGTACATCACTGGGGCCAAGCTTCCTACCATCCAGGACCTCTATACCAGGCGGAGTCAGAGGAAGGCCCTAAGACTCCAGCCACACTAGTCATAGACTGTTTTCTCTGCTACCGCAAGGCAAGTGGTACTGGAATGCCAAGTCTAGGTCCAAGAGGCTTCTAAACAGCTTCTATCCCCAAGCCATAAGACTCCTGAGCACCTAATCAAATGGCAACCCAGACTATTTGCATTGCCCCCCCCCCTCCCCCTCTTTTACACCGCTGCTACACGCTGCATAGTCACTTGAATAACTCTACCTTCATGTACATATTACCTCAACTAACCGGCTCTGTACAGGTACCCCCCACTGTATGTAGTTGTGCTATTGTTATTTTACTTACTTGTTACTTTTATTTCTTATTCTTATCCAGTTTTTTTTTTTACTGCATTGTTTGATTAGGGGCTCGTAAGTAAGCATTTCACTGTCAGGTCTACTACACCTGTTGTATTCGGTGCATGTGACTAATAAAATGTGTTTTGATTTGAATACAATTTGATTTGTTTTGTTTATAACATTATTCTTGGCGTACTGCCAATTGCTTGCGAGTGATAGTGTGGATTCCTCCTCAATCAGTCACTCGCATGAACTCAGCCAAGTTGGTTATTTGAAGATCAGCATTGTGCTAAACATACGTTCATACACACAAAGAAATCACACTATGCCCATATTTCCATACTTGCATACATTGAAAAATGAAAATAGTTCCCTGCTCCTGGTTGATGTGCTTGTGTCAAGATCGATCAGAAGTGGGTGAATGATTATGAAGAACAATTGTGGAAAAAGTACCCACTTGTCCTACTTGAGTAAAAGTAAAGATACCTTAATAGAAGTAAAAGCAAAAGTAACCCAGTAAAATACAACTTGAGTAAAAATCTAAGTGTTTGGTTTTAAATATACTTAAGTATGAAAAGTGATTGTAATTGCTAAAATATACTTAAGTATCAAAAGTAAAAGTAAAAGTGTGAATCATTTCAAATTCCTTACCAGACGGCACAATTTTGTTTTCATATGTATTTTTTTTTACGGATAGCCAGGGGCGCACTCCAACGCTCAGACATTATTTACATACAAAGCATTTGTGTTTAGTGAGTCCACCAGATCAGAGGCAGTAGAGATTACCAGGGATGTTCAATTGATAAGTGCGTGAATTTGACCATTTTCCTTTGCTGCTAAGCATAAAAAAATGTAACAAGTACTTTTGGGTGTGAGGGAAAAAGTATGGAGTAGAAAGTACATTGTTTTCTTTAGGAATGTAAGTACTTTACACCACTGATGAAGAATAGTGATGGAAGTTAGGCTGTTTTTACTGAGTCGGATCGTTTCGACTCGTTCAGTCAAAAGAACGAATCTTTCGACTAATTTCGTTCATTTGAGTCACCGGAAATGCCTGTATTAATCCTGATGTAGAGTCAATCAGAAAAATGAATCATGACTCTCGATTCAGTAAGATTTTTTCAAAAATAGAGGTGGACTCAAGTGCTCTGAGCATGTGACATTTCAGGATTTTGTTGCGGCAGCAACACATATTATACATTTTTGCTAAACAAATTAAACTTCAACTGTGGATTTTAAAAAGTGTTCTAGGTCTGCTTCTTGACGGAATAACTTTTGTTTTCACTTTGTACCTACCTATGATGCAAACTTCAAAAATCGCTCAAGCTGATTTACCATGCCAGGGTAAGTTTTTGCTATGTGTATTAACCAACAGCCTACTGTAACAGAGAATAATTTGTATTTCTTGAGAGTACCTATCCCAAATGCCACTGAAAAAAATGAACTATCTTCTTTGCATAAATCGCTCTGTGACTCAGTTTTACAGTAGGCTAGGCTGTATGAGATTCTTATAATTTCCCATACAGTAGCATTCATGAATCCTGTGGTGTTTAGGATCAGCTACCAGTTGCGCACTGCTTTCAATTGAATGTTTGAAGTTCAATAATAACCAATAAATTGCACCAATGGCAATTGCTTACAGATCTATCCTATCGGATTATAAAATGCGGGATGATCACTCGTAAATTCATAACCGTTGTCAGATTGTCCATTCATAAATGTTCGCTTTCGGAGCGTTCAGAGCGCACAATGGAAGCTCTGGCCGCGAAGTAGAGTTGATCCGAGCGCTCTGACCTCACAAGCTAACTGGCTAAAGATGGCTTGCTTGCTAGCTACTTTTAACACAAATGAGAGAGAACCTCACACTGACCATTTTACTCGCCCTAGCAAAGCTGGTAAGGCTGTTTTCATGTTATCTAGAGAGTTGGTGACTGTGCTGCTGGCAACAATTGAATTAGGCTACGTTTTTTGGCGACGTTTTTACTGACACCGGTCAACGGGGGTTGTGCGTTCGTAAATTCATCAGTTATTCTGCGCTCTGGCACACGCAGACGAAAGTGCACTGAACTCGGAGTAGATACCCAGAGTGAATTTACGAACGCACCCTAGATAAAAGCACGGGTCCAGCAATGGCCAGGCACTTCTCTCCCAGTCCGCAGAAGGAAAAGAGCCACTCAGACGGTGAGGTACAACAGGAGGAGACCATAAGTCCTTTACTAACCATCAGCTAACCACCCTCACTAACCATCATTTGGGCTGCAAAGCTCACTGGGCAAAAGTGTTATAAATAAAAATGAGGGTTTTTTAACTAACTTTGACGACTAGATGGGTATTTGTTTATTTTCTAAGCTGACATATGGAGTTGTTTTAAGATGGTCATACTATGGATCATTAAGCTATTAGATTTAGAAATGTAGGACCCTTTTAGGTATAAAAAAATAAAAAAAAATACATATTTGATAAAATATTGAATTTGGTCTTTACTACTATAGCCCAGAGAAACGCATTGAATAACACTGAATAACATTGAATAACAATAATTCATAAATGGCAAAAGAAAGACAGTCAAAAAATTATTCATAAGAAACAAGGATTTTAAGTGCTTGTTCTATATCTAGGAGATATAAGAAAAGCTCAGGCACAGGTTTTCATCAAAGATCTCTCTGTCCTTTGCTCAGTTCATCTTTCCCTAGATCCTGACTAGTCTCCCTGTCCCTGCCGCTGAAAATCATCCACACTGTAATGACCGACGCTGGAGATGTGAAGCAGGTACGAGGAGTCAAACATTTAATCAGGAACAGACAGGTAACAAAACAGGAACAGCGTAAGCACACGGATAAACAACAACAAACAACAATTAATGTTGAAGCAGGGAACAGAGCGGGGAACCAGACATATATAGGGAAGGTGAAGACAGAGGTGATTGAGTCCAGGTGAGTCCAATAATCACTGATGCGCGTGACGGGGGGAAGGCAGGTGTGTGTAATGATGATGGCAGGAGTGCGTAATGCTGGGGAGCCTGGCGCCTTTGAGCGCCAGGGAGGGGGAGCAGGAGCAGGCGTGACACCCACAGCACGGTGCTGCCACCACCACGCTTCACCGTATGGATGGTGCCAGGTTTCCTCCAGACATGATGCTTGGCATTCTGGCCAAAGAATTCAAACTTTGTTTCATCAGACCAGAGAATCTTGTTTCTCATGTTCTGAGAGTCTTTAGGTGCCTTTTGGCAAAATCCAAGCGGGCTGTCATGTGCCTTTTACTGAGGAGTGGCTTCCGTCTGGCCACTCTACCACAAAGGTCTGATTGGTGGAGTGCTGCAGAGATGTTTGTCCTTCTGGAAAGTTCTCCGATCGCCACAGAGAAGCTCTGTCAGAGTGACCATCGGGTTCTTGGTCACCTCCCTGACCAATGCCCTTCTCCCCCGATTGCTCAGTTAAGTCGGGCGGCCAGCTGTAGGAAGAGTCTTGGTAGTTCCAAACTTCTTCCATTTTAGAATGATGTGTTCTTGGGGACCTTCAATGATGAAGACATTTTTTGGTACCCTTCCCCAAATCTGTGCCTTGACACAATTCTGTCTCGGAGCTCTCGGAGCTCTACGGTTTTTGCTCTGACATGCACTGTCAACTGTGGGACCTTATATAGAGAGGTGTGTGCCTTTCCAAATCATGTCCAATCAATTGGATTTACCACAGGTGGACTCTAAGTTGCAGAAACATCTCAAGGATGATCAATGGAAACAGGATAAACCTGAGCTCAATTTCGAGTCTCATAGCAAAGGGTCTGAATACTTATGTAAATAAGATATTTCTGTTTTCTATTTTTAATAAAAAATGCAAACATTTCTAAAAACCTGTTTTCGCTTTGTCATTATGGGCTATATATATTTTTTTCTTCTTTACATATTTAACCCCTTTTTGGGTGGTAGGCACAAAACTACCTTCATACTTCCATAAAAAAATTCCCCCGGTACCGGTTAACTTCAGATGAGCCCCCTGACACTTGTGGGGGTCGTAGAGCCGTGTTCGGTAGAGTCTCCCCTATCCATAGAGTGGTCATAGTTTGTAGGCTAGACGTTTTCGTGAGAAGATTGATTTTCGGGATGTGTCATGGTCTGACAAACACTGTTGTAGCTCGGTCACCTTTCACAGCAGATGCGGAAGTCCGACATCGGCAGATGCAGTGGATTGAGGAAGCCTATATAATGAGTCAAATAAGCACTAGGACCTTAACATAGGCAACAAACGTGAGTTGGTAGACACACTGGAGAGGTGGAAATTACTACACTTCCACACTTGGATGTGGTCGCATCCGTGCGAGATACAAATTCTAGCTGGTCGCTTCACTCAACTTTCTAGTTTTGGGGGCAGCTAAAACCATAATTTGGTCAGTGGAGTCTTGATTCCTGCATTAAAGTGTTTGCCCTGCCCCTGTTTCTCCCTGTGCACTCCGAGTATATGGAGAGAACATTTCACAATGCAATCACACAACAAAAACAGTAGGCTACAGTTGTCGTTTTGGTTTCAAAGTTTCCCTTTCCTCAGTGATTAGCCACAAGTGAATTAGCCTATGTGACAGCCTATTGGTACACAAAATATGTAAGTATATTAATCTCTGTTGAACAAAATAAATGTGCAATTCTGGAGCCCTATTTTGACAGCAACAAATTCATGCCAATCACTGGTTTCGGTATTGCACAACAAAATATCTGTATCGTGCATTCCTGCTTGGACATGTTAGATTAAACCATTTATTTATTGAATAAATCTTAAGTCTGTAGCCCTCCTATACTGTTTTTTAAATATATGGATAACATGGGTTGATGGTAGGCCGACACTGAATTGTATAGTCCTATTCCAGTCTCCTTTTCACCTAATTTAAGACCTGATTTACTTAACCAAAGTGATATCTCAATAGGTGGTCCAGGTCAGACGTCATGGCACAAGTGGGGGGATGGATGGGCCTTTCCTCTATTCTTCCTCAAGCAAGGGGGAGGCTGATGACATCACATTTGACCATCAGGCCAAATCCTTGAATGCTCTACTCCTTGAAGCTTGCAGTTGTGTCTAAAAAACACACATATTTCTTTACACTTTAGTGTATGTACTTTATAGTATTTATACTTGGGACATTGCTTTCAACAGGAAAAGTTTTTTTTTAAATCAGGAGTATGTGCCATGATCCCAAGGGAAATAGGCCAATGGGAGTTTTTGAAATTCTCCTGAATTGAGAATATTGGTATATCCAACAAGCAGCAAATAATCTCCAGACCTGCATAGATGAAATCGAGAAATGGTACAACAAGTGGAGAACACAACTAAACCCCATAAAAACCCAATTTGTACTCTCAATATGTTGAACTAACAACAAAATTAAAACGTGTATGGACAAAACCAAAAGACAGAAAAAATTGCAAAATTCCTGGGGGTGACATTCCAGCAAGATATGAAATATACAACATACATTCAAAACCTTGAAACAGAAGGAAAAAAGAGAATTACCCCCCCCCAAAAAGCACTGTGTGGGAGGAGTACTGGAGCAGCGCCAACTAGGCTACAGTCCTGAAAGTGTACCAGATCTACATCAAATCAAATCCCATTTTATTTGTCACATGCGCCGAATACAACAGGTGTAGACCTTACAGTGAAATGCTTACTTACAAGCCATTAACCAACAATGCAGTTTTAAGAAAAAATTGAAATAAAAATTGAAATATTACAAATAATTACGGAGCAACAATAAATTAACAGTAGCGAGGCTATATACAGGGGGTTCCGGTACAGAGTCAGTGTGCGGGGGAACCGGTTAGTCAAGGTAATATTTATTTAGTTATTTATTTATTTTTTCCCACCTTTATTTAACCAGGTAGGCTAGTTGAGAACAAGTTCTCATTTGCAACTGCGACCTGGCCAAGATAAAGCATAGCAGTGTGAACAGACAACAACACAGAGTTACACATGGAGTAAACAATAAACAAGTCAATAACATGGTTGAAAAAAGAGAATCTATATACAATGTGTGCAAAAGGCATGAGGAGGTAGGCAATAAATCGAATAATTAGAATTTAGCAGATTAACACTGGAGTGATAAATCATCAGATGATCATGTGCAAGTAGAGATACTGGTGTGCAAAAGAGCAGAAAAGTAAATAAATAAAAGCAGTATGGGGGTGAGGTAGGTAAATTGGGTGGGCTATATACCGATGGACTATGTACAGCTGCAGCGATCGGTTAGCTGCTCAGATAGCAGATGTTTAAAGTTGTTGAGGGAGATAAAAGTCTCCAACTTCAGAGATTTTTGCAATTCGTTCCATTCGCAGGCAGCAGAGAACTGGAAGGAAAGGCGGCCAAATGAGGTTTTAGCTTTAGGGATGATCAGTGAGATACACCTGCTGGAGCGCGTGCTACGGGTGGGTGTAGCCATCGTGACCAGTGAACTGAGATAAGGCGGCACTTTACCTAGCATAGCCTTGTAGATGACCTGGAGCCAGTGGGTCTGACGACGAACATGTAGCGAGGGCCAGCCGACTAGGGCATACAGGTCGCAGTGGTGGGTCGTATAAGGTGCTTTAGTGACAAAACGGATGGCACTGTGATAAACTGCATCCAGTTTGCTGAGTAGAGTATTGGAAGCTATTTTGTAGATGACATCGCCGAAGTCGAGGATCGGTAGGATAGTCAGTTTTACTGGGGTAAGTTTGGCGGCGTGAGTGAAGAAGGCTTTGTTGCGAAATAGAAAGCCGACTGTAGATTTGATTTTGGATTGGAGATGTTTGATATGAGTCTGGAAGGAGAGTTTGCAGTCTAGCCAGACACCTAGGTACTTATAGATGTCCACATATTCTAGGTCGGAACCGTCCAGGGTGGTGATGCTAGTCGGGCGTGCGGGTGCAGGCAGCGAACGGTTGAAAAGCATGCATTTGGTTTTACTAGCGTTTAAGAGCAGTTGGAGGCCACGGAAGGAGTGTTGTATGGCATTGAAGCTCGTTTGGAGGTTAGATAGCACAGTGTCCAAGGAAGGGCCAGAAGTATACAGAATGGTGTCGTCTGCGTAGAGGTGGATCAGGGAATCGCCCGCAGCAAGAGCAACATCATTGATATATACAGAGTGCTAGGGTTCGTTTCTTACGTCCTTCTTTGTCAATCATTGGTTCATTGGTGAAATTAGCATTATGACAATATCTTTAATTAAATCATTCAAAAACCTTTATTAATGCAATTGCAGACAGAAGTTGACAAACAGGAACATAGCACGCATGTTTCTGAGTAAGTTCTGCATCAAACAAAAGGTCTCCAGTGGTTTTATTAAACCCAAAGTCGCGCCCTGGTGACGTCACTGCCTAAATCATCATCCTCTACCCCTGGGACCAAAACCATGCCTACAAAGCTGTATAAACAGGGCCCTTATTGTTAGCTAAACACTTAGCAGTAAATGTCCCCTTCCCCCAAAGTTGACCCATTGTGGAATGTTTACCTAGTCTTATCTCCTTCACTCCCCTGCAGAGTTCTGTCTAAGGGCCTCTTTATAATGAGGCAGAGAGAGAGAGAACTAAAATACAAATGTAGAACAATACTAAACTTCTACAATGACTATATCTATTGTTAATCAGTAGTCTAAAATCCTATAAATGTAAGGAGGGAGGGGTCTTTTAACCCCTCCCCTTCTATTAATATAACATAAGCATAATCAATTATTCTAATACACCAAACATTTGTACAGCCCCAATCATGACCCCTAGGTAAATCCTAACATTTCCCCCTTTGAGACTAATTAGTCTCACAGCTTAAATCATAACATTCTCCTCTGAAATCAAATAGATTAGGCAAATCCCCCGATCCATTTGATCCCAGGGATGACCTTCTAAAGGGTGAAACAATTCCTGAGGTTCCTGGAATGCTGGTGGAGGTGGGTGAATCTGGCTATACTCCCATTCCTCTTTGGTCCTGGGAAGAACCACAGAGTTAAATAAACAATGGGATTAAGAGAAATTAGAAATGCATCAGTATCACCTTCAGCACGATTTGTATCAGATCACCAAACCACCAGTATAGGAATAAACAAAGAAAACATATCTTTTCCCACCACATTTCCAAATTTAGCATTAAACCAGTCACCAATTTTGTCAAAACCTGTAAACCTGTATCCTTATCACTGCATACTCACATTCATTTAAAAAGTGCTCCCATGCCTTCCTCTATCCTGGAAATATTTACACCGGTCATCTGTTGCTGTAAATCTAACATACTAAAATCCCCTTTATCATAGTTTCTCCTATCACTATAATCTTTCAGTTGACCCACATATTTATGACAAGCTCTAGTATCTCTCATATCTTCCCTCTACCACATTAGGTAAGTAAGTTTGCTCCCTTCTTGTGACTACCCCAACATACATGTGTCCCATAATCCCCAAATGTTCAACAGTCTTTCTAGCCAAGCATTTTATTATACATAAATCAAAAGCAAAACACAGTAGTCCTACCAGGAGCGAAACAATCATGGCAAACAGGAACATCATTACCCTACCCATCACGTTTCCAAATACACCATTAAACCAGTGTCCAATTTGGTTAAAGATGGTATTTTCAGTTTTTCACAGAGTACCTTCTAATTTAGCCAGGTCATTAATAATAACTGTCATGTCAGAGGAGTCAGGAAGCAACATGACACAGTAATCCTCATCGTTTATTCCAAGGGACCTGTAGGCCCCTCTGTCTTTAGCCAATTTGTGCCATTTCGTCTCTGGTCACTACTGCCTTCAAATTCTGCACATTTAGTGACAACTGAGTAAAACCCTGTTTTATCAAATTAGTAAGGACCTGCATGGAGTATGTCAAATTATTAATCCATTTACTTATTACTACAACTTCTCATGCTGCTTCCTTCCCCCTTTGACCAACATCAGAATAGTATAATTGCTTTTTCTTTGTCAAGCCCTTGTATTGTTCCTTTTCATAAAATGGAGTAATCTACACCCAAAATCATTCTTTCCAATTGGTACTGCCTGGGTTCCACATAGAAATGCTGTGGAGGTGGGTTTATGGAAAATCATTACCTGTGTGCCAGATGTATTCCCCCTCCCCTGTAATCCTATGTACATCACTATTTTCACCCATTTATTATTCTCCACATCCCCGTCCACAAAGGGAACGGGTAGATTTGGAGAGCAACAAATACCCTGCATGTGTATTTCCATGGTTGAGATTTTCTTGTTTCACAACCATAATGTGTGTGTATATAATGATTTCCTCGACATCTAATGATTCTTCAGGTTCTGTTGCTAAACCCTCTGTCGGTTCTTCTGGCCTTTTGTCTCGGCTTTCTGCTCCTGTCCTTTGGCTCGGACCTTCTTCCTCCTTCAGATGTTCTTGGGGCCCTGGCTCTCCCTCCCTGCAGTCGCTCATCCATGGCTCCCACTCTGGGAGATGCTTGCAGTGGGAGAGATGATGCCAGCCGGACCTCTCCTCTACCCGCAGGGCTGGAACAGACCCATCTGTCGTGGTTGGTTCCATTTTCGCTTTTGGACCCTGAGTTTCACCCATTCTCCAACGTTTATGGGTAGCTCGTCAGGGTCTTCACCTGGGATTGGTTCTGCTGCTTTCCTAGTGTGAAAGTGGAGAAAACTTACAACAGAAGTTAGTTCCTTCATGTACTCAAGATGGTCACACTATATCTCAGTTATGTCTATCTGTCGGTCAGTCATAGGTCTCACCCCTGGGGTGTTCATTGGTCGTCTTGTTAACATTTCATAATGTGTACTTTCATGAGGACAAGAGGTAATCCCTCTACCCATGTCATTCCTGTGGAATAGCATAGTTTGACAAGGGAACATTTAATTTTCTTATTAGCCCTCAGTAACTCTCGTTACTCCACGGTTGATAGATGGACACAAACTTCTGGTCAACACCCATCATTTTGGCCATTTGGGTAACCACATCTCCTATGAGATGGATCCCATTGTCTGCAGACAAACCTCAGGCACTCCGAACCTGAGTATAATTTCCCTAACTAGCAATTTTGCAACTGTTCGCGCAATACAGTTGGATGGTTCCACCCACCTGGTAAACCTGTCAATTATCACCAGGCAGTATCTCTTTCTTTTCGCTCTATCATGTCTATAAAATCCATAGCTATGTGGACAAAGGATCATTTTGGAGTGGGGAACTTCCCTGGTTGCAGTGGAGTTCCCTAGTCTATATTATATAACAAACATGTTGCGCAACGATAAATGAACTGTTTTACGTGCTGATTCAAATTTTGGGTCAAATTTAAATTTTCAAACATTCTCCTCCTCCTCCATTCTCCTCTCATATCCCCCTTTTGACGAATGGCTCACTCCGTGAGCCAATCGGAAAATAATAAAACCATGGTTGATGGTAAACAGGGCATACCAGACAAAATATGTAGCCATAAGCCAGACCTAGGACAGAGAGCACACCCTCTCACCCTCCACACCTGGTTATTTAGAATATCAGCCTGCTGCTGTTTCTTAAGATCAGTAGTTTCAAATGATACAACCAACTAAAAAAATTAAATGCATGACAAAAGGAAACAGCAATTAGGCGGCCTCATCAGCTATGCTGTTACTTAACCTAGCATTATCACACCAACCCGTGTATGCCTCAACCTTAACAATAGTCAATGTGTTAGGTTTTCACATAGCTTCAAACAATTTTTCTACAAAAGGTCTGTTTTTAATAGGTATGTCTGTGGTATTAGTAAACTGTCTTGCTCTCCAAATCCTACACCATGACAAATAAACCCCAATAACATATGCTGAGTCAGAGTAGCCAGTAAAGGCTTCCCTTCCCCCAATTCACAAGCTGTGGTCAGAGATAATAAATCTGCCTGTTGCGCTGATCAATGGTCTGGTAGGGGCCGTATAACCTCAATATCACCTCCCACATCTACTACAACCTATCCTACATGTTTCTACCCTGTGCTTTGATCTATATAGGCAGATCCATCAACGAACAGCATCATGTCAGAGTCAAGCAGAGTTTCTTCAAATAAGTCTTAGTCCAGTACACATTCCTGGGCTGTCCAGATGTCCCTGTTATTGTTACTGATGATTTGCTCAGGGATGCTCCAACAACTTGTCCAGGTTTGCCTAAACAGGAACAGTGAGCTTTAGTGTCTATTATAAATGATAGGTCATGTCCATAACATTAAGAGTAACCATTGGCTCTTCTCTTCCATCATTGAATTCGTACTGGAGCAGGGGAGTCGGGCATCTTCATTGTTGATTCTGAGGGAAATTAAAACTGTTGGTGTTCTGATTTCCCATTGGCCATGGCTGTCCTGTCATTGTCAGTGTCCTCTTCCAGGCTTAAATTGTCCTTTGCCCCTGCTATAACATCTTCCTCTTCCATTTCCCCCACACTGTGAACTTAAATGCCCCAAATGCCCACAGGTCCAGCATTGAGTGTTGTTCCATTCACGAAGAGCTCTGGCGGGCCCACATCCTCTCCCAGTCCATGGTTGTGGTCACCATAATGTTGAGTGGTGAAAAGCACATACCCTTCAGGCACCAGGTTCACAGGTGTGACATATATGACCGTGGGGGAGCTGCAGGCTGTGGTTGTGGTGAGCCTGTAGAAACAACTTGAGCAGATGCTTTTTGTCTTCCAGTCTGTCCGTTTTGTAGAGTGAGTTTGGGTGGCTAGGGAAAACTCCCTCCAGGAACTGTGCCTCTTTTTTTTCTTCCAGCACCATCATCCCCATCACAGTTTCTGATACAAGGGAACTTCTTCTTCATCCCCTTCTCCTTATCCATTCTTCCTGTCTGAATTATCTCCTTGACTAAATCCAACCTAGTCTTGTTGAATGAACCAGCCATTGGATATCTATTTTCTCCTGCCATCTCTGTCCAGACATGCCATTTCTTAAAAGTGTCTGTAAATTCCACAGCAGGAAACTTCTTTTGCATATATTCAACAGGTGTGACAGGCTTCACTGCTCCCATCTCCTCATTCTGATTTGACTGTGCCATGATGCTCCGGCTTTTTATTTAGATAGTCTGTGTGTAATGTGTTTTTCTAGCCTCTATAGGGTTATCCTAAAGTGGGTGTAGTATGTAGGAATATGCCTATATAACTTCTTGTCTATCTTCATTCAGTGTGTTGTAAATAACAGTGGGTGATACTGTAATCCTAATTGTACTCTCACTTGATCCTGGCTATAATAAATGGCTCTATTTATACTCAAATATATTTCCCACACGGCCTCAGAGACAACCGCATGGTAAAATCCAATTTCTAATGTTTTATCTCAAGAGTGTAGAGTAATAGTTAGATGTTTTACACCAGTGCTCCCTGGTGTAGGATCACAAAATAACTTTTATAAAAATGTTCCCAATACTGTTCCATGGTAGAAAAGTGTCATTATCAAATAACCTTTATCCAAATAATTTCTATCCTAATCCTAACTTTTTATTCCACCAGTTGGCCATTGCCCAATAACTCCCGCCATATTCCACAGACAAACAAACAATGAAACATATAACGGACTATACATAAACAACTCAATTCACTCACTTGGTAAATTTCACACAAAATTACCACTATTCATAACCAACTCAACTCATTCGCTGGGTACCTCTACAAAAATAAAATAACTAGTCTTTACTACTCAAAATAAAATAGATGATTAACACTGAATCACCTCTGCAAAACCAAAAGTAATGATCGCTGCATTACTACTCAATATATAATAGATGATTATCACGGAATCACCTCTTCAAAACCAAAAGTAATGATCACTGCATTACCTCCCAATATATAATAAATGATTATCACGGAATCACCTCTTCAAAACCAAAAGTAATGATCGCTGCATTACCTCCCAATATACAATGGATGATTATCACTGAATCACCTCTTCAAACATTCAATTCATTCATCATATATTGACATCATGCATTTAACCAATAGTCCGTTACGTAATTTCTCCAAACTAAAATCCGACTGTGTCATATTCAAAGTGTATGTCTATAATTTAGATTGAGTGAGGTGCCACTTACTTGTTAGAGAGAAACCACACCAGTAAATGCCATTTAATTACAGACTTAGATTAAACGGGTGTCTGCTTACCTTATTTAATTTTGAGCTCTGGCAACGTGGTGTGGAATCTCTACCAACCGCGGTGACACTCACTCCTGGCAAGCTCGCCAAATGCTAGGGTTCGTTTCTTACGTCCTTCTTTGTCAATCATTGGTTCATTGGTGAAATTAGCATTATGACAATATCTTTAATTAAATCATTCAAAAACCTTTATTAATGCAATTGCAGACAGAAGTTGACAAACAGGAACATAGCACGCATGTTTCTGAGTAAGTTCTGCATCAAACAAAAGGTCTCCAGTGGTTTTATTAAACCCAAAGTCGCGCCCTGGTGACGTCACTGCCTAAATCATCATCCTCTACCCCTGGGACCAAAACCATGCCTACAAAGCTGTATAAACAGGGCCCTTATTGTTAGCTAAACACTTAGCAGTAAATGTCCCCTTCCCCCAAAGTTGACCCATTGTGGAATGTTTACCTAGTCTTATCTCCTTCACTCCCCTGCAGAGTTCTGTCTAAGGGCCTCTTTATAATGAGGCAGAGAGAGAGAGAACTAAAATACAAATGTATTACAATACTAAACTTCTACAATGACTATATCTATTGTTAATCAGTAGTCTAAAACCCTATAAATGTAAGGAGGGAGGGGTCTTTTAACCCCTCCCCTTCTATTAATATAACATAAGCATAATCAATTATTCTAATACACCAAACATTTGTACAGCCCCAATCATGACCCCTAGGTAAATCCTAACAAGAGAAAAGAGTCGGCCCGAGAATTGAACCCTGTGGTACCCCCATAGAGACTGCCAGAGGACCGGACAACATGCCCTCCGATTTGACACACTGAACTCTGTCTGCAAAGTAGTTGGTGAACCAGGCAAGACAGTCATTACAAAAACCGAGGCTACTGAGTCTGCCGATAAGAATATGGTGATTGACAGAGTCGAAAGCCTTGGCCAGGTCGATGAAGACGGCTGCACAGTACTGTCTTTTATCGATGGCGGTTATGATATCGTTTAGTACCTTGAGCGTGGCTGAGGTGCATCCGTGACCGGCTCGGAAACCGGATTGCACAGCGGAGAAGGTACGGTGGGATTCAAGATGGTCAGTGATCTGTTTGTTGACTTGGCTTTCGAAGACCTTAGATAGGCAGGGCAGGATGGATATAGGTCTGTAACAGTTTGGGTCCAGGGTGTCTCCCCCTTTGAAGAGGGGGATGACCGCGGCAGCTTTCCAATCCTTGGGGATCTCAGATGATACGAAGGAGAGGTTGAACAGGCTGGTAATAGGGGGTGCGACAATGGCGGCGGACAGTTTCAGAAATAGGGGGTCCAGATTGTCAAGCCCAGCTGATTTGTATGGGTCCAGGTTTTGCAGCTCTTTCAGAACATCTGCTATCTGGATTTGGGTAAAGGAGAAGCTGGGGAGGCTTGGGCGAGTAGCAGCGGGGGGGGGCAGAGCTGTTGGCCAAGGTTGGAGTTGCCAGGAGGAAGGCATGGCCAGCCATTGAGAAATGTTGTTGAAGTTTTCGATTATCACGGATTTATCGGTGGTGACCGTGTTACCTAGCCTCAGTGCAGTGGGCAGCTGGGAGGAGGTGCTCTTGTTCTCCATGGACTTTACAGTATCCCAGAACTTTTTGGAGTTAGAGCTACATGATGCAAATTTCTGCTTGAAAAAGCTGGCCTTTGCTTTCCTGACTGACTGCGTGTATTGGTTCCTGACTTCCCTGAACAGTTGCATATCGCGGGGACTCTTCGATGCTATTGCAGTTCGCCACAGGATGTTTTTGTGCTGGTCGAGGGCAGTCAGGTCTGGAGTGAACCAAGGGCTATATCTGTTCTTAGTTCTGCATTTTTTGAACGGAGCATGCTTGTCTAATATGGTGAGGAAGTAACTTTTAAAGAATGACCAGGCATCCTCAACTGACGGGATGAGGTCAATATCCTTCCAGGGTACCCGGGCCAGGTCGATTAGAAAGGCCTGCTCGCAGAAGTGTTTTAGGGAGCGTTTGACAGTGATGAGGGGTGGTCGTTTGACCGCGGACCCGTAGCGGATACAGGCAATGAGGCAGTGATCGCTGAGATCTTGATTGAAGACAGCAGAGGTGTATTTGGAGGGCAAGTTGGTCAGGATAATGTCTATTAGGGTGCCCATGTTTACGGATTTAGGGTTGTACCTGGTGGGTTCCTTGATGATTTGTGTGAGATTGAGGGCGTCTAGCTTAGATTGTAGGACTGCCGGGGTGTTAAGCATATCCCAGTTTAGGTCACCTAACAGAACAAACTCTGAAGCTAGATGGGGGGCGATCAATTCACAGATGGTGTCCAGGGCACAGCTGGGAGCTGAGGGGGGTCGGTAGCAGGCGGCAACAGTGAGAGACTTATTTCTGGAGAGATTAATTTTTAAAATTAGAAGTTCGAACTGTTTGGGCATAGACCTGGAAAGTATGACAGAACTTTGCAGGCTATCTCTGCAGTATATTGCAACTCCTCCCCCTTTGGCGGTTCTATCTTGACGGAAAGTGTTATAGTCGGGTATGGAAATCTCCGAATTTTTGGTGGCCTTCCTAAGCCAGGATTCAGACATGGCAAGGACATCAGGGTTGGCAGAGTGTGCTAAAGCGGTGAGTAAGACAAACTTAGGGAGGAGGCTTCTGATGTTGACATGCATGTGACCAAGGCTTTTTCGATCACAGAAGTTAACAAATGAGGGTGCCTGGGGACATGCAGGGCCTGGGTTTACCTCCACATCACCCGAGGAACAGAGGAGTAGTAGGATGAGGGTGCGGCTAAAGGCTACCAAAACTGGTCGCCTAGAGCGTTGGGGACAAGGAATAAAAGGAGCAGATTTATGGGCGTGGTAGAATAGATTCTGGGCATAATGTGCAGACAGGGGTATGGTGGGGCACGGGTACAGCGGAGGCAAGCCCAGGCACTGGGTGATAAGAGAGGTTGTGTACATGTATGTACATGTAGGTAGAGGTAAAGTGACTATGCATAGATAATATACAGAGTAGCAGCAGTGTAGAAATGGGTGGTGGGGTGGGTACAATTCAAGTAGTCCGGGTAGCCATTTGATTAACTGTTCAAGGGTCTAATGGCTTGGGGGTAGAAGCTGTTAAGAAGCCTTTTGACCTAGACTTGGCGCTTCGGTACCGCTTGCCGTGCAGTAGCAGAGAAAACAGTCTATGACTAGGGTGGCTGGAGTCCTTGGCAATTTTTTGGGCCTTCCTTTGACACCCCCTGGTATAGAGATCCGGGATGGCAGGAAGCTTGGCCCCAGTGATGTACTGGGCCGTATGCACTACCCTCTGAAGTGCCTTGCGGTCGGAGGCCGAGCAATTGCCGTACCAGGCAGTGATGCAACAAGTCAGGATGCTCTCAATATAATTTTTTGAGGATCTGAGGACCCATGCCAAATCTTTTCAGTCTCCTGAGGGGGAATAGGCATTGTCGTGCCCTCTTCACGACTGCCTTGGTGTGTTTGGACCATGATAGTTTGTTGGTGATGTGGACACCAAGGAACTTGAAGCTCTCAACCTGCTCCACTACAGCCTCGTCTCCTTTATCTCCTTTATCTTGATCACATTGAGGGAGAGGTTGTTATCTTGGCACAACACTGCCAGGATTACCACAACACTGCCATGGCTCTGACCTCCTCCCTATAGACTGTCTCATCATTGTCGGTGATCAGGCCTACCACTGTTGTGTCGTCGGCAAACTTAATGATGGTGTTTGAGTCGTGCTTGGCCATGCAGTCATGTGTGAACAGGGATCACAGGAGGGGACTGAGCACGCACCCCTGAGGGGCCCCTGTGTTGAGGATCAGCGTGGCAGATATGTTGTTACCTACCCTTACCACCTGGGGGCGGGTTGTCAGGATTTCCAGGATCCAGTTGCAGAGTGAGGTGTTTAGTCCCAGGGTCCTTAGCTCAGTGATGAGCTTTGAGGGCACTATGGTGTTGAACGCTGAGCTGTAGTCAATGAATAGCATTCTCACGTAGGTGTTCCTTTTGTCCAGGTGGGAAAGGGCAGTGTGGAGTGCAATAGAGATTGCATCATCTGTGAATTTGTTGGGGTGGTATGCAAATTGGAGTGGGTCTAGGGTTTCTGGGATAATGGTGTTGATGTGAGCCATGACCAGCCTTCATGGCTACAGACATGAATGCATTTAGGCAGGTTACCTTGGTGTTCTTGGGCAGAGGGACTATGGTGGTCTGCTTGAAACATGTTGGTATTACAGACTCGGTCAGGGACAGGTTGAAAATGTTAGTCAAGACACTTCTCAGTTGGTCAACCATTGCTCGGTGTACACATCCTGGTAATCCGTCTGGCCTTGCGGCCTTGTGAATGTTGACCTGTTTAACGCACATTGGCTTACTTACATCGACTATCGGCTCGTGTGTCTTCAGGTACTCCTCGCTTGGACTCAAAAACAAACTACCAGTCATACAGAACACAACAATAGGAGCAGCCTAGATTCTCCCAAGCTACCCGTCACCTACATCCATGATACACTATATATACACTATATATACAAAAGTACGTGAACACCCCTTCAAATTAGTTGATTCTAACATTTCAGCCACACCCGTTGTTGACAGGTATATAAAATCGAGCACACAGCCAAGCAATCTCCATAGACAAACATTGGCAATAGATTGGCCTTACTGAAGAGCTCAGTGACTTTCACCAAAACCGTCATAGGATGCCACCTTTCCAACTAGTTATTTAGTAATATTTCTGCCCTGATAGAGCTGCCCCGGTCAACTGTAAGTGCTGTTATTGTGAAGTGGAAACATCTAGGAGCAACAACGGCTCAGCCATGAAGTGGTAGGCCACACAAGCTCACAGAACTGGACCACCGAGTTCTGAAGCGTGTAGCACGTAAAAATTGTCTGTCCTCGGTTGCAACACTCACTCCAAACTGTCTCTGGAAGCAAAGTCAGCACAAGAACTGTTCGTCGGGAGCTTCATGAAATGGATTTCGGCTGGAGTGGTGTAAAGCTCACCGCCATTGAACTCTGGAGCAGTGGAAACTCGTTCTCTGGAGTGATGAATCACACTTCACCACCTGGCAGTCCGACGGACAAATCTGGGTTTGGTGGATGCCAGGAGAACGCTACCTGCCGCAATGCACAGGGACAACTGTACAGTTTGGTCTGGCTAGGCCACTTAGTTCCAGTGAAGGGAAATCTTAACACTACAGCATACAATGACGCTCTAGACGATTCTGTGCTTTCAACTGTAAGGTTCAGAACAAACAGAGTAAAACTCAGGACAACTAGTAAAGCTCCAACCAAGTTCACCCAATGGGTCAAACAGCTGAAAAGATAACGACATGTTTCCACCAGCACAAGTATTTATACCCTCAATTTTGGTGGAGACAACTCCTTGCACATCTTGATAGCCAATACATCTCTGTTGCTAGGCAGGAACTTAAGTGGTGTGTGTAATAAAACTGTATCTGACCTGACCTCAGCCCAAATTCCTCACTCCTCCCTAATCCACGGCTATTCAACTTTATCAGTGACCGCAACCGCAACCGCAACCGCAAACCGCAAAAAGTGTTTGCAGTTTTCCTCACTCAGTAACTTTCCATATCCCTAGTGCTTTTTCACTCTCCATTGATCCCGCCATATACATTCCTTGTACATGTAATCATTAACTTCTAGTATAGCAAGTATTTCAAGCTAGAATCAAACACAACTTTGTGGCAACAGTTTGGGGATGGCCCTTTCCTGTTTCAGCATGACAATGCCCCTGTGCACAAAGCGATGTCCATACACAAATGGTTCGTTGAGATCGCTGTGGAAGAACTTGACTGGCCTGCACAGAGCCCTGACCTCAACCCCATCGAACATCTTTGAAATGGATGAAATGGAACGCAGACCGTGAGCCAGGCCTTATCGCCAAACATCAGTGCCCGACCTCACTAATGCTCTTTTGGCTGAATGGAAGCAATGCCCCGCAGCAATGTTCCAACATCTAAAGGAAAGCCTTCCCAGAACAGTGGAGGCTGTTATAGCAGCGAAGGCGGAACCAACTCCATATTCATGTCCATGATTTTGGAATGAGATGTTCGACAAGCGAGTGTCCACATACTTTTAGACATGTAGTGTAGTTTCCAATGTTGCAAAAGTAGTGAATCTTAGGAGTCGAGGAGTCGATTCCTAACAGAATCGAAGCTTCACACCCAGAAATGGGACTCCACACCACTTATGCACAAGTTTGAAAATTCTGTTAGAATGCCCTGTTTGTGTTTCGTCACACACACAACTGCAAGCTATTTTCTGTAATTAGCTCACCATTAACTTGTAAATAATGATCTTGTTGTAAGTTTATTTTCCTGTAATAATAAATACAAAGCTGTTGTCAGCTATGATGTGGTCATTATTTGAACTGGCTAGCTAGCTAACAAGCTAGAAAATAACCAAAACATTGTTTAGACAGTTGCTTTTAGCTGCCTGGTTTGCTATTGACATAAACTTAATTTATTTTTAAAAGGATGGGTTTATTGGTGTTAAAATACAGCAATTATGCTATTTTGGACCACCAGGCTGCTGATGTCATGCAGCCGGTCATTTTTGTGTTTATTTTCATAACGACAACGATAAGTATGATGACGGATGACAATAGAATGTTTATGATGTCACTGCATGTCGACAGACATGTCGATAGACAAACTGAAAACCTGCCTTAAGCTGTATGGCAGGACAGTAACTTTTGCAACCAAATAGTTTTACTGTGCATGGTCGCGCACAGACTTTTATGGTCACATAAGTTGCCAACGGTGGATTCAAAATATATTAGGCCTATTCCTCATTATGTCATTTATATGCTCATTTGAGTCATGTCTTTGTCCAGTGTCCAATGTGTCATGTCTCCATTCCATACCTCTAAATAGGCTACGGGGCTCCCGAGTGGTGCAGTGGTCTAAGGCACTGCATCTCAGTGCAAGAGGCGTCACTACAGTCCCTGGTTTGAATCCAGGCTGTATCACATCCGGCCGTGATTGGGAGTCCCATAGGGCGGCGCACAATTGGCCCAGCGTCGTCCGGGTTTTTTCATTGTAAATAAGAATTTTCTTTTTAATTGACTTGCCTAGTTAAATAATATATATAAAATATATATATATATTATAGCCTTATTATTAGAAAAGTATTACACATAGTGATTCATGTTCATGTTATTCATATAAAACAAATGTCATTTCTCAAGAACATTCAAATTTCCATGGCAGCCTTGTTCTCCTTTGAAATGTGATTTATTTTTTCAAGTAGATAACATAGATAACAATGTAAATGTTGTACCTTTTATAATCAGTGATAAATTATGTATGACATCTTTCATAAATGTCAGCAATATTCTCTTCATAAGCATTGTTCACTTAAACAGTTACTCTTTCTCTCTCTCAACAGTGAGGAGCCTAGCCAAGAAAAAGGAGGCAGATGCTGAAGACCTGACTCATTTCTTCTGCTGCGTTCCAGTACACACAAGAAAGATGCTGCATAATAAGTCACCAGGAAGATAGAAGATAGGACGTTTTACCCTTCTTCCAAAAGTGGGGAGCCTACTGGCTAAGGAGGAGGCATATAGCTGGAGTCTTGACTCATCTCTACTACTGCTACTACTACACACAGGGGATATACTGTGTCACAAAGAAGGCTGCAGATGACATGGACAAGAGGCTGAACCCCAAAACAATGGAGGATTTTAAACTAATTCTACTAATTTAAGCGACTTTCCCACTGATCTGAAGCTCCTGTGACAGAGTGGACCCATGCCATGTTGAGGAGACAGAGGACTGACTCTCTTCTAAACGTTTTGCTGTGGTTTCTCTTCTTCATTGGCATGACAATGACACAGGCTTATGGACAATCCATTAGCACTCCAGAAATTCACCAAATTGTGCAAACATTTATTAAGGAGGAAGTTCACAAGATGGTATCAAGATGTTTTCAGTATTTAAAAAAATCATATTACCTCATGAAATATACACTGTGTGTACGAAATATGAGGAACACCTTCCTAATCTTGACTGGGGCCATTTTTTGCTCTCAGAACAGCCTCAATTTGTCTGTGCATGGACTCTACAAGGTGTCGAAAGCGTTTCACAAGGATGCTGGCCCATGTTGACTCCAATGCTTCCCACAGTTGTGTCAAGTTGGCTGGGTGTCCTTTGGGGCGTGGACCATTCTTGATACACACGGGAAACTGTTGAGCGTGAAAAACCCGACAGCGTTGCAAGTTGACATACTCAAATCGGTGCGGCTGGAGCCTACTACCATGATTGAAGTGTATTTAACAAGTGATATTAATAAGAGATCATAGCTTTCACCTGGATTCACAGAGTCAGTCTATGTCATGGAAAGAGCAGGTGTTCCTAATGTTATGTACACTCAGTGTGTGATGGAATACATTGAAGTCACTGTACAATCAACATCCATCTGTTACAGCACTAATTTTCAATACTTTTTGACTGTTTGTTTTTATGTTTACATTATCTGTGTTGAAGCCTGTTATTTTCTGTTATACCAGGAATCATTTGATTGCAGACTGTACACCCCAACTTTAGCTGATTATAAGGTATGTGGTTTCTTTTTATGTGTTATTTCTGAATACCTAATACAGTCGCTAGTGAAAGCCTACACACCCCTTGCACAGTCTTCACATTTTGCTGTCTTAAAATTTTATCTAAAAAGGGATTCAACTGGATTTTTTCCTACAGATTTACACAACCTACTCCACATTTTCAAAGTGTAAGAAAAAAGTATAGAACATTTCCCAAATGAATTAATCATAAAAAAAAGAAAATGTATTGATTGCGTATGTCTTCACATCCCAGAGTTAATAATTGGTGGAAGCACCATTGGCAGCCATTACAGCATTGAATAATTTAGAATAAAATTCAACTAACCATGCACAACTCTTAGGGCAACATATATCCATTGTTTTTGTCCAAATTACTCAAGATAATATAAGTACATTTGGTTGGGAATTGTTGACGGACAGCTGTACTCAAACCTTTTCTCAGATTTTCAAGAAAATTTAAGCCAGGTCTGAGACTAAACCAGTCATAAACACTGGTTTAAAGCCATTCTGGTGTGTCTTTGGAATAAACAATCATACCCATACCACGATGCTGCCATCATAATACTTGAAAATACAGAGGATCAACAATATTGCATTCACTTAACATTACAGGCCTGTATGACAAACTGAAAAGAAGGAAGCCTGTGTTAAAACTTCTTATGGCTGCAATCCCGGTAACGGGATGATATGACAACAGCCAGTGAAAGTGCAGGGCGCCAAATTCAAAACAACAGAAATCTCATAATTACAATTCCTCAGACATACATGGTTCTTATACCATTTTAAAGGTCATCTTGTTGTTAATCCCACCAAAGTGTCTGATTTCAAATATGCTTTTCAGCGAAAGCACTACAAACGATTATGTTAGGTCAAAATCATCCATTCTGTTTGCAACAAGGTCGTTAGGTAATACTGCAAGACAACTGTCATGGAAATTCCGTACTGAGAGAGACTTGGTCATTTCTTCAAACAATCATCTTTATTTAATATCGATAAATTATTGCAGTATTGAGGCCGTCAATCCAACAGTCTTGACTGTCAGACTGAGTGCTTAACTTTTACAGAAATGCAAAGTTGTGTATATAGTAGACCTAAAAATGCATTCATGGCTCCACCCTTCCCATGCAGATTAAGGGCCATCAGACTAAGGGCCACTCTGGGTTCATCTCCTGGTCATCTGCCTCTGGTGTTATTATTAACCTCACCTTGTCTTAGTTTCCCAGATGCCAGGATAATTAGGAATACTGAGGCCTTTGTTCTGCTCCTCCAGGATATCTCTATCTCGGCTAAACATACACCATATCTTGTCTATGGAATGCAGGCTTAATCAGACCGGAGACATATGTCTCACACGCACCACTAATCCTAGAATGAAATGTGGCTGTTTGGTTTTTTATCACAGAGACATCAATCAATTGTCAGCTTCAAGCTATCTCTAGTAAAACCCATGTACTCGACACCCAGACTAGCTGCAGGAAGCTAGAGTGGACACCATAAAACTCAGCCTTAGCAGGCCAGTCTTTACTCTTAGTTAAATATATAATCGTTAACTATTAATTTCAAACAAAATCAGGTAATTATTAAATTTTTCTATCCCACAACACAGAAAATAACTTTTTGGCCTGAGTTAAAAATTATAGTTTTGGGTCAAATCCAATACAACAAAGAGTGAACCCTATGTATTGTAAAGTATTGTGGTGGCAGCATCATGTTATTGGTATGCTTATCACCAGCAAGGACTGGGGAGTTTGTCAGGATCAAAATAAATATGAAAGAAACAAAGCCCAGGTAAAAAGTTAAAGGAAAGCCCGCCTCAGACGTCTGAATACCTAACCCTGGGATAGTTTAATTTTGCAGTGGGTCAATTACTCAAATTGTCGGCATCAAGTAATTGTCTCTGGCCCCCTTAGGGGGAGTGATGAGCTCTACAGCAGAGTCTTACAATTCAATCGCTGGTTGAAAACTGTTTTCTGCCCCTCCCGAAAGATAGAATTTGTAGATAATTGGCCCTCTTCCTGGTCTGCTGAGGAGTGACGGACTCCATCCTAGCTGGAGGGGTGCTCTCATCTTATCTATCAACATAGACAGGGCTCTAACTCCTCTAGCTCCACAATGAGAGAGGGTATAGGCCATGCAGCAGGCTGTCAGCTTAGTGGAGTCTGCCACTAGCACAGTCAGTGTAGTCAGCTCAGCTATCCCCATTGAGACTGCATCTGTGCCTCGATCTAGGTTGAGCAAAATTAAACATGGCGGTGTTCGTCTTAGCAAACTCACTGGAATAAAGACCTCCTCCATTCCTGTCATTATTAAAAGAGATTGTTTTTATTTAATTTATTTATTTCACCTTTATTTAACCAGGTAGGCTAGTTGAGAACAAGTTCTCATTTACAACCGAGACCTGGTCAAGATAAAGCAAAGCAGTTCCACACATACAACAACAGAGTTAAACATGGAATAAACAAACATACAGTCACTAATACAGTAGAAAAAGTCTATGTACAGAGTGTGCAAATGAGGTGGGATAAGGGAGGTAAGGCAATAAATAGGCCATGGTGGCGAAGTAATTACAATATAGCAATTAAACACTGGAATGGTAGATGTGCAGAAGATGAATGTGCAAGTAGAGATACTGGGGTGCAAAGGAGCAGGATAAATAAATAAATAAATACAGTATGAGGATGAGGTAGTTGGATGGGCTATTTACAGAGGGGCTATGTACAGGTGCAGTGATCTGTGAGCTGCTCTGACAGCTGGTGCTTAACCTCTCTAGGGTATGTGGGACGGTAGCGTCTCACCTCGTCAGCAGCCAGTGAAACTGCAGGGCGCCAAATTCAAAACAACAGAAATCCCATAATTAAAATCCCTCAAACATACATGTATTTTACACCTTTTTCAAGATACACTTGTTGTAAATCCAGCCACAGTGTCCGATTTCAAAAAGGCTTTACGACGAAAGCAAACCAAACGATTATGTTAGGTCAGAGCCAAGTCACAGAAAAACACAGGCATTTTTCCAGCCAAAGAGAGGAGTCACAAAAAGCACAAATATAGATAAAATGAATCACTAACCTTTGATGATTTTCATCAGATGACACTCATAGGACTTCATGTTACACAATACATGTATGTTTTGTTCGGTAAAGTTCATATTTATATCCAAAAATCTGAGTTTACATTGGCGCGTTATGTTCAATAGTTCCAAAACATCCGGTGATTTTGCAGAGAGCCACATCAATTCACAGAAATACTCATAATAAACATTGATAAAAGATACAAGTGTTATTCACAGATTTAAGATATACTTCTCCTTAATGCAACCGCTGTCAGATTTTAAAAAAATAATCTGAGTACGGCGCTCAGACGACAAATCAACCCAAAGAGATATCCGCCATGTTGGAGTCAACAGACATCAGAAATAGCATTATAAATATTCACTTACCTTTGATGATCTTCATCAGAATGCACTCCCAGGAATCCCAGTTCCACAATAAATGTTTGTTTTGTTCGATAATGTCCATCATTTATGTCCAAATTCCTCCTTGTTGTTCGCGCGTTCAGTACACAATCTAAACTCGTGATGCACGTGCAAGTCCAGCGGAAGTATGGACGAAAAGTCCAAAAAGTTATATTACAGTCTGTAGAAACATGTCAAACGAAGTATAGAATACATCTTTAGGATGTTTTTAACATAAATCTTCAATAATGTTCCAAGAATTCCTTTGTCTTCAGAAATGCAATGGAACTCAAGCTAACTCTCACATGAACGCACATGGTCAGCTCGTGGCACTCTGGGAGAGACCTTACTCAATCCCCTCTCATTCGCCCCCACTTCACAGTAGAAGCATCAAACAAGGTTCTAAAGACTGTTGACATCTAGTGGAAGTCTTAGGCAATGCAACATGACCCCATTTCCACTGTATCTTGGATAAGCAGAGTTGAAAAACTAAAACCTCAGATTTCCCACTTCCTGGTTGGAATGTTTCTCAGGTTTTTGCCTGACATATGAGTTCTGTTATACTCACAGACATCATTCAAACAGTTTTAGAAACCTCTGAGTGTTTTCTATCCAAATCTACTAATAATATGCATATCCTAGCATCTGGGCCTGAGTAGCAGGCAGTTTACTCTGGGCACGCTTTTCATCCGGATGTGAAAATACTGCCCCCTACCCCAAAGAAGTTAAAGCTAGTGAGAGAGATATGTCTCCAGCTTCAGTGATTTTTGCAGTTAATTCCAGTCATTGGCAGCAGAGAACTGGAAGGAAAGGCGGTCAAAGGAAGAATTGGCTTTGGGGGTGACCAGTGAGATATACCTTCTGGAGCGCGTGCTACGGGTGGGGGCTGCTATGTGACCAGTGAGCTGAGATAAGGTTGGGCTTTACCTAGCAGAGACTTGTAGATAGATGACCTGGAGCCAGTGGGTTTGGCGATGAGTATGAAGCGAGGGCCAGCCAACGAGAGCGTACAGGTCGCAGTGGTGGGTGGTATATGGGGCTTTAGTGACAAAACAGATGGCACTGTGATAGACTGCATCCAATTTGTTGAGTAGAGTGTTGGGGGTTATTTTGTAAATGACATCGTCGAAGTCGAGGATCGGTAGGATGGTCAGTTTTACGAGGGTATGTTTGGCAGCATGAGTGAAGGATGCTTTGTTGTGAAGTAGGAAGCCGATTCTAGATTTAATTTTGGATTGGAGATGTTTAATGTGAGTCTGGAAGGAGACCTTACAGTCTAGCCAGACACCAAGGTATTTATAGTTGTCCACGTATTCTAAGTCAAAACCGTCCAGAGTAGTGATGCTGGACGGGCGGGCAGGTGCGGGCAGCGATCGGTTGAAGAGCATGCATTTAGTTTTACTTGCATTTAAGAGCAGTTGGAGGCCACGGAAGGAGAGTTGTATGGCATTGAAGCTCGTCTGGAGGTTAGTTAATAACACTGTTCAAAGAAGGGCCAGAAGTATACAGAATGGTGTCATCTGCGTAGAGGTGGTTCAGAGATTCAACAGCAGCGAGAGCGACATCATTGATGTATACAGAGAAGAGAGTCGGCCCGAGAATTTAACCATGTGGCACCCCCATAGAGACTGCCGGAGGTCTGGATAACAGGCCCTCCGATTTGACACACTGAACTTTATCAGAGAAGTAGTTGGTGAACCAGGTGAAGCAATCGTTTGAGAAACCAAGGCTGTTGAGTCTGCCGATAAGAATGTGGTAATTGACAGAGTCGAAAGCCTTGGCCAGGTCGATGAATACGGCTGCACAGTAATGTCTCTTATTGATGGCGGTTATGATATCGTTTAGGACCTTGAGCGTGGCTGAGGTGCACCCATGACTAGCTCTGAAACCAGATTGCATAGGTACGGTGGGATTCAAAATGGTCGGTAATCTGTTTGTTAACTTGGCTTTCGAAGACCTTTGAAAGGCAGGGTAGGATAGATATAGGTCTGTAGCAGTTTGGGTCTAGAGTGTCACCCCCTTTGAAGAGGGGGATGACCGCGGCAGCTTTCCAATCTTTGGGAATCTCAGATGATACGAAAGAGAGGTTGAACAGGCTAGTAATAGGGGTTGCAACAATTTCGGCAGATAATTTTAGAAAGAGAGGGTCCAGATTGTCTAGCCCGGCTGATTTGTAGGGGTCCAGATTTTGCAGCTCTTTCAGAACATCAGTTATCTGGATTTGGGTGAAGGAGACATGGGGGAGGCTTGGACGAGTTGCTGTGGGGGGTGCAGGGCTGTTGATCGGGGTAGGGGTAGCCAGGTGGAAAGCATGGCCAGCCGTAGAAACACGCTTATTGAAATTCTCAATTATAGTGGATTTTTCAGTGGTGACAGTGTTTCCTAGCCTCAGTGCAGTAGGCAGCTGGGAGGAGGTCCTCTTACTCTCCATGGACTTTAGTGTCCCAAAACTTTTTTGAGTTTGTGCTACAGGATACAAATTTCTGCTTGAAAAAGCTAGCTTTAGCTTCCTAACTGCCTGTGTATATTGGTTCCTAACGTCCCTGAAAAGTTGCATATCACAGGGGCTAATCGATGCTAATGCAGAATGCCACAGTGTTCTTTTGTGCTGGTCAAGGGCAGTCAGGTCTGGAGAGAACCAAGGGCTATATCTGTTCCTGGTTCTACATTTTTTGAATGGTGCATGCTCATTTAAGATGGTGAGGAAGGCACTTTTAAAGAATAACCAGGCATCCTTTACTGACGGGATGAGGTCAATATCCTTCCAGGATACCCAGGCCAGGTCGATTAGAAAGGCCTGCTCGCTGAAGTTTTTTAGGGAGCGTTTGACAGTGATGAGGGGTGGTCGTTTGACCGCAGACCCATTACGGATTCAGGCAATGAGGCAGTGATCGCTGAGATCTTGGTTGAAAACAGCAGAGTTGTATTTGGAGGGCAAGTTGGTTAGGATGATATCTATGAGGGTGCCTGTGTTTACAGATTTGGGGTTGTACCTGGTGGGTTCATTGATAATTTGTGTGAGATTGAGGGCATCAAGCTTAGATTGTAGGATGGCCAGGGTGTTAAGCATGTCCCAGTTTAGGTCACCTAGCAGCACAAGCACAAGAAGATAGGGGGGGCAATCAATTCACATATGGTGCCCAGGGCACAATTGGGGGCAGAGGGTGGTCTATAGCAAGCGGCAACGGTGAGAGACTTGTTTCTGGAAAGGTGGATTTTTCAAAGTAGAAGCTCAAATTGTTTGGGTATAGACCTGGATAGTAAGACAGAACTCTGCAGGTTATCTCTGCAGTAGATTGCAACACCGCAATCTATCTTGTCGGAAAATCTTATAGTTAGGGATGGAAATTTCAGGGTTTTTGGTGGTCTTCCTAAACCAGGATTCAGATACAGCAAGGACATCCGGGTAGCAGAGTGTGCTAAAGCAGTGAATAAAACAAACTTAGGGAGGAGGCTTCTAATGTTAACATGCATGAAACCATTGTGATATCTCACATCTCAAAATAGGGCTACTTAATGTTAGATCCCTCACTTCCAAGGCAGTCTTAGTCAATTAACTAATCACTGACCATAATCTTGATGTGATTGGCCTGACTGAAACATGGCTCAAGCCTGATTAATTTACTGTGTTAAATGAGGCCTCTCCTGGTTACACTAGTGACCATATCCACCGCGCATCCCGCAAAGGCAGAGGTGTTGCTAACATTTACGACAGCAAATTTCAATAATAAAAAAAGACTGCGTTTTCATCTTTTGAGCTTCTATGCACCCTACTCAATCATTTTTTATAGCTACTGTTTACAGGCCCCCTGGGCCTTATACAGTGTTCCTCACTGAGTTCCCTGAATTCCTATCGGACCTTGTAGTCATGGCAGATAATATTCACATTTTTGATGACTTTAATATTCACATGGAAAAGTCCACAGACCCACTTCAAAAGGCTTTCAGAGCCATCATCGACTTCGTGGGTCTCCGGACCTACTCATTGCCACGGTCATACCCTGGATCTAGTTTTGTCCCGTGAAATAAATATTTTAGATATTCATGTTTTTCCTCATAATCCTGGACTATCAGACCACCATCTTATTACGTTTGCAATCGCAGCAAATAATCTGCTTAAACCCCAACTAAGTATCATCAAAAGCCGTGCTATAAATTCTTGGACAACTCAAAGATTCCCTTCCAGACTCCCTCCACTTACCCAAGGACATCGGAGTACAACAATTGGTTAACCACCTAACTGAGGATCTAAATCTAACCTTGCGTGATACCTCAAATGCAGTCGCACCCCTAAAAACAAAAAACATTTGTCACAAGAAATGTTCTCCCTGGTATACAGAAAATATCCGAGCCCTGAAGCAAGCTTCCAGAAAATTGGAACGGAAATGGCGCTCCACCAAACTGGAAGTCTTCCGATTAGCTTGGAAAAACAGTACCGTGGAATATCGAAGAGCCCTCACTTGTGCTTGATCATCCTATTTTTCCAACCTAATTGAGCAGAATAAGAACAATCCAACATTTCTTTTTGATACTGTCGCAAAGCTAACTAAAAAGCAGCATTCCCCAAGAGAGGATGGCTTTCACTTCAGCAGTGATGAATTAATGAACTTATTCGAAGAAAAGATTATGATCATTAGAAAGCAAATTACGGACTCCTTTTTCAATCTGCGTATTTCTCCAAAACTCACTAAAAGTGGCAGTCATAAAGCCTCTCTTGAAAAAGCCAAACCTTGACCCGGAAAATGTAAGAAAACGATCGGCCTATATCGAATCTCCTATTCCTCTCAAACATTTTAGAAAAAACTGTTGCGTAGCAACTCACTGACTTCCTGAAGACAAATAATGTGTACAAGACGCTTCAGTCTGGTTTTAGACCCCATCATAGCACTGAGACTGCACTCGTGAAGGTGATAAATTACCTTTTTAATGGCGTCAGACCAAGGCTCTGCATCTGTCCTCGTGCTCCTGGACCTTAGTGCTTCTTTTGACACCATCGATCACAGCATTCTTTTGGATAGATTGGAAACCCTAATTGGACTACACGGACAAGTTCTTGCCTGGTTTAGATCTTATCTGTCGGAAAGATATCAGTTTGTCTCTGTAGATGGTTTGTCCTCTGACAAATCAATTGCATGTTTCGACATACCTCAAGATTCTGTTTTAGGACCACTATTGTTTTCACAATATATTCTACCTCTTGGTGATGTCACTTGGAAACACAATGTCAACTTTCACTGTTATGCGGACGACACACAGCTGTACATTTAGATGAAACATGGTGAAGCTCCAAAATTGCCTACCCTGGAAGCCTATGTTTCAGACATAAAGAAGTGGATGGCGGCAAATGCTTTACTTTTAAACTTGGGACAAAACAGCGATGCTAGTTCTAGGTCCCAAGAAGCAAAGAGATCTGCTGTTGGATCTGAAAATTAATCTTGATGGTTGTAGAGTCGTCTCAAATAAAACTGTGAAGGACCTCAGCGTTACTCTGGACCCTGATCTCTCTTTTGACAAACATATCAAGAATATTTCAAGGACAGCTTTTTTCCATAACATTGCAAAAATCAGAAACTTTTTCCAAAAACGATGCAGAAAAGCTAATCCATGCTTTTGTCACTTCAAGATTAGACTATGGCAATGCTCTACTCTCCGGCTACCTGGATAAGGCACTAAATAAACTTCAGTTAGTGCTAAACATGGCTGCTAGAATCTTGAATAGAACCCAAAAAATTGGATCATATTACTCCAGTGCTAGCCTGGCTTCCTGTTAAGGCTAGGGTTGATTTCAAGGTTTTACTGCTAACCTACAAATAATTACATTGGCTTGCTCCTACCTATCCCTCCGATTTGGTCCTGTCGTGCATACAGTTGAAGTCGGAAGTTTACATACACCTTAGCCAAATAATTTAAACTCAGTTTTTCACATTTCCTGACAATTAATCCTAGTAAAAATTCTGCAGACTTGGTCTTGAACTTTAAGTCTTTACTGAAGACTCATCTCTTCAGTAGGTCCTACGATTGAGTGTAGTCTGGCCCAGGGGTGCGAATGTGAACGGCAAGGCACTGGAGCCATGCTCCTCCACCCTTGCCGTCTCTGCCTGGCCAACTCCCATCTCTCCACTGGGATTCTCTGCCTCTGACCCTGTTGCGGAGGCTGTGTCATTGGCTTACTAGTGCTCTTCCATGCCATACCTCTGAGGGGTGCGTGACTTGAGTGGGTTGAGTCACAGACGTGATCTTTCTGTCCGGTTTTATGTCCCCTCGGGCGGTGGAGGAGTTCTTCGTGGGCTATACTCAGCCTTGTCTCAGGGTAGTAAGTTGGTGGTCTGTTGATGTCCCTCTAGTGGTGTGGGGACTGTGCTTTGGCAAAGTGGGTGGGGTTATATCCTGCCTGGTTGGCCCTGTCCGGGGGTATCGTCGGACGGGGCCACAGTGTCCGACCCCCCTCCCGCTGTCCCAGCCTTGTCGTGGAAATTCAGTACTGAGAGAGACTTTGTCATTTCTTCAAACAATCATCTTTATTTAATATTGATTAATTATTGCTATAATTGAGACTAGTCAGCCCAGCAGCCTACCCTTTACAGACCATGCTGTTTTTTATATAGCTGATACCAAGAATGCTCAGTCATGGCTGGTTCAAACCCTACCATATAAATTGGAGGGCACCATAAGCCACTTTGGGTTCATCCTGTGGTGTTTTCTCCCAGATGCCAGGATAATTAGGAATACTGAGGCATTTGTTCTGCTCCTCCAGGTTCTCTCTATCTCGGTTAAACATACACCACATCTTGTCTATAGGCAGAAACTCAAACAGGATGTACCCTTGTTAAGAACTATTCAACGCTGGTCTGACCATTCGGAATCCACACTTCAAGATTGTTTTGATCTCGCAGACTGGGACATGTTCTGGGTAGCCTCAGAGAATAATATTGACGTATATGCTGATTCGGTGAGTGAGTTTATAAGGAAGTGCATAGGAGAAGACTATTAAAACCTACCCTAACCAGAAACCGTGGATAGATGGCGGCATTCGAGCAAAACTGAAAGCACGAGTCACCGCATTTAACCATGAAAAGGTGACTGGGAATATGGCGGAATAGAAACAGTGTAGTTATTCCCTCCGCAAGGCAATTAAACAAGCAAAATGTCAGCATAGAGACAAAGTGGAGTCGCAATTCAACGGCTCAGACACGTGGCAGGGTCTACAGACAATCACGGACTACAAAAAAGAAAACCAGCCACGTCACGGACACCGACATCTTGCTTACAGATAATCTAAATACCTTCTTTGCCTGCTTTGAGGATAATACAGTGCCACCGACGCAGCCCGCTACCAAGGACTGTGGGCTCTCCTTCTCCATGGCCAACGTAAGTAAGACATTTAAACGTGTTAACCCTCGCAAGGCTGCTGGCCCAGACGGCATCCCTAGCCTCAGAGCATGCGCAGACCAGCTGGCTGGAGTGTTCACAGACATATTCAGTCTCTCCCTATCCCATTCTGTTTTCCCCACATGCTTCAAGGTTTCCACCATTGTTCTTGTACCCAAGAAGGCAAAGGCAACTGAACTAAATGACTATCTCCCAGTAGCACTCACTTCTGTCCTCATGAAGTGCTTTGATAGGCTAGTCAAGGATCATATCACTCCACCTTACCTGTCACCATAGACCCACTTCAATTTGCTTACCGACCCAATAGGTCCTCAGACAATGCAATCACCATAACACTGCACACTGCCCTATCCCTTCTGGACAAGAGGAATACCTATGTAAGAATGCTGTTCATTGACTATAGCTTAGCATTCAACACCATAGTACCCTCCAAGCTCAACATTAAGCTTGAGGCCCTGGGTCTTAACCCTGCCCTGTGCAATTGGGTCCTGGACTTCCTGACGGGCCGCACCCAGGTGGTGAAGGTAGGATACAACATCTCCACTTTGCTGATCCTCAACACTGGGGCCCCACAAGGGTGCATGCTCAGCCCCCTCCTGTACTCCCTGTTCACCAATGACTGCATAGCCATGCACACCTCCAACTCAATCATCAAGTTTGCAGATGACACAGTAGTAGTAGGCTTGATTACCAACAATGACGAAACAGCCTACAGGGAGGAGGTGAGGGCACTCAGTCAGCAAAACAACCTCTCACGCGGCATCAACAAAACAAAGGAGATGATCGTGGACTTCAGGAAACAGCAGAGGGAGCACCACCCTATCCACATCGAAGGGACAGCAGTGGAGAAGGTGGAAAGTTTTATGTTCCTCGGCATACACATCATGGACAAACTGAAATGGTCCACCCACAAAGACAGTGTGTTGAAGGCTCAACAGCACCTCTTCATCCTCAGGAGGCTGAAGAAATGTGTCTTGTCACCTAAAACCCTCACAAACTTTTACAGATGCACATTTGAAAGAATCCTGTCGGGCTGTATCACAGCCTGGTAAGGCAACTGCACCACCCACAACCGCAAGGCTCTCCAGGGGGTGGTGCGGTCTGCCTATGCATCACCGGGGGCAAACTACCTGCCCTCCAGGACACCTACAGCACCTGATGTCACAGGAAGGCCAAAAAGATCATCAAGAACAACAACCACCCAAGCCACTGCCTGTTAACCCCACTACCATCCAGAAGGTGAGGTCAGTACAGGTGCATCAAAGCTGGGGCCAAGAGACTGAAAAACAGCTTCTATTTCAAGGCCATCAGACTGTTAAACAGCCATCACTAACAGAGAGGCTGCTGCCTACAAACAGACTCGAAATCATCCGCCACTTTAAAAAAGGATTATTAGTAACTTTAATAATGTTTACATATCTTGCATTACTCATCTCATATGTGTGTACTGTATTTTATGCAATCTATTGCATCTTGCCTGTGCCGCTCTGTCATTGCCCATCCATATATTTATTTGTATATATTCTTATTCCATTCCTTTATTAGATTTGTGTGTATTAGGTAGTTGTCGTGGAATTGTTAGATTACATGTTAGATATTGCTGCACTGTCGGAACTAGAAGCATTTCGCTACACTCGCAACAACATCTGCTAACTATGTGTATGTGACCAATAAAATGTGATATGCAGGCTTTATCAGACCTGAGACATACAGTTGAAGTTGGAAGACATTTAATCCTTGTAAAAATTCCCTGTCTTAGGTCAGTTAGGATGTCAGAATAATAGTAGAGAGAATGATTTATTTCAGCTTTTATTTCTTTCATCACATTCCCAGTGGGTCAGAAGTTTACATACACTCAATTAGTATTTGGTAGCATTGCCTTTAAATTGTTTAACTTGGGTCAAACGTTTCAGGTAGCCTTCCACAAGCTTCCCACAATAAGTTGTGTGAATTTTGGCCATTCCTCCTGACAGAGCTGGTGTAACTGAGTCAGGTTTCTAGGCCTCCTTGCTCGATAAAGCTTTTTCAGTTCCGCCCACAAATTTTCTATATGATTGAGGTCAGGGCTTTGTGATGGCCACTCCAATACCTTGACTTTGTTGTCCTTAAGCCATTTTGCCACAACGTTGGAAGTATGCTTGGGGTCATTGTCCATTTGGAAGACCCATTTGCGACCAAGCTTTAACTTCCTGTCTGATGTCTTGAGATTTTGCTTCAATATATCCACAAATTTTCCTGCCTCATGAAGCCATCTATTTTGTGAAGTGCACCAGTCCCTCCTGTAGCAAAGCACCCCCACAACATGATGCTGCCACCCCCGTGCTTCACGGTTGGTATGGTGTTCTTCGACTTGCAAGCCTTCCCCTTTTTCTTCCAAACATAACAATGGTCATTATGGCCAAATAGTTCTGTTTTTGTTTCATCAGACCAGAGGACATTTCTCCAAAAAGTACAATCTTTGTCCCCATGTGCAGTTGCAAGCAATAGTCTGGCATTTTTATGGAAGTTTTGGAGCAGTGGCTTCTTCCTTGCTGAGCGGCCTTTCCGGTTATGTCGATATAGGACTTGTTTTACTGTGGATAAAGATACTTTTGTACCTGTTTCCTCCAGCATCTTCACAAGGTCCTTTGCTGTTGTTCTGGGATTGATTTGCACTTTTCACACTAAAGTACATTCATCTCTAGGAGACAGAACGTGTCTCCATCCTGAGCGGTATGACGGCTGCGTGGTCCCATGGTGTTTATACTTGCGTACTATTATTTGTACAGATGAACGTGGTACCTTCAGGCATTTGGAAATTGCTCCCAAGGATTAACCAGACTTGTGGAGGTCTACAATTGGCTGATTTCTTCTTGGCTGATTTCTTTTAATTTTCCCATGAGGTCAAGCAAAGAGGCACTGAGTTTTAAGGTAGGCCTTGAAATACATCCACAGGTAAACCTCCAATTGACTCAAATGATGTCAATTAGCATGACATGATTTTCTGGAATTTTCCAAGCTGTTAAAAGGCACAGTCAACTTGGTGTATGTAAACTTCTAACCTACTAGAATTGTGATACAGTGAATTAAGTGAAATAATCTGTATATAAGTGACTATCAATGATTCCGAATGATTCAACCAAATTTAGAAAGCTTGAGCAATTTTGACAAAGTATTCACAGCCATTTACTTTTTCCACAGTGGAATTATGTTTTTGGAATTTTTTTACAAATTAATAAAAAATGAAAAGCTGCTTTCCACTATCACTACAGACCCAGGTTCGATCCCAGGCTGTGTCGCAGACGGCCGCGACTGGGAGACCCATCAGGCGGCACACAATTGGCCCAGCATCGGTCGGGTTAGGGGAGGGTTTAGCTTGCCAGGGTGGTACTTGTCCAATTGCGCTCTAACGACTACTTGTGGCGGGCCGGGCGCATGCACACTGATTTCGGTCACCAGCTGTACAGTGTTTCCTCCGACACATTTGTGCGGCTGGCTTCCAGGTTAAGCGAGCAGTGTGGCTTGGCAGGGTGTTACGCGGAGCGGAGCAGGTGAACCCAAGAGCAGACGCAGACGAGGAGATTGGGATAAGGTATCCAAGGTTATTTATTGAAAAGATGGAGTGCAGGCCAGGGGAAGCTTGGGCGGGTTGCAAGAAGCCAGGTTCTGAGGCTGGAGCGAGGGGAGTTGGGGCTGGTTAAGTAGTTCCGTAGCGGAATCCAAAGAAGCAGTGGAGTGGGTGTTCTCGGCAGGGTGGCAGGACTGACGAGACGTGGGGCTGGAGACAGGGACCACTCAGAGCGGACGGAACTGTAGTGGAGAGAAAACGGCGTCATGCAAGGGAAAACGGGCACAACATGGAAACAGGCTCTATGCATGAGCCAATGGCTAAAACGCAGACTGCATGAGCCAATGGCTCAAATGCAGACTGAATGAGCAGAGGCTACAATCTGGCAGCGTGGAAGTGGCAGGGCTGAGTATTTGTAGAGGTCTTGATTATGGAACAGGTTGCAGCTGGTGGGGGTCTGATCTGACTCCAGCAGACCTGTCTCCGCCCACAGAATCACACACACAGAGAGAGAGAGAGAGAGAGCGCATTGGGAGAGTGGTGGTAGGTCAAGAAGACACAGGATGAGCAGTATGGTAATACAGGGTCATGTTTCGGAGGACGCATGGCTCTCGACCATCGCCTCTCCCTAGACCGTACAGGAGTTGCAGTGATGGGACAACACTAACTACCAATTGGATATCACAAAATTGGGTGGCAAAAAGTACAAAAAATATAAAAAATTCAAACCTGAAATGTCTTCGTGTCAATAAATATTCAACCACTTTGTTAGGGCAAGCCTAAATAAGTTCAGAAATAATAATTTGCTTAACAAGTCACATAAATTGCATAGTTGATTTTTGGATGACTATTTCATCTCTGTACCCCACATATACAATTAACTGTAAGGTGAATTTCAAACACAGATTCAACCACAAAGACCAGGGAGGTTTTTCAATGCCTCGCAAAGAAGGGCACCTATTGGTAGGTGGGTAAAAAAAACAAAAAAAAAACAGACATTGAATATCCCTTTGAGCATGGTTATTAAAAACACTTTGGATTTCCTTCCTAACTCAGATTCATAACTCATAACTCATTTCACCATAAGGCCAATGGTGACTTTAAAACAGTCACAGATTTTAATGGCTGTGATAGAAAACTGAGGATGGATCAACAACATTGTAGTTACTCAATACTAACCTAATTGACAGAGCGAAAAGGAAGCCTGTACAGAATAGAAAATATTCCAAAACATGCACCCTGTTTGCACCAAGGCACTAAAGTAATACTGCAAAAAAATGTGGCAAAGAAATGCACTTTTTGTCCTGATTACATTTAATGGTTGGGGCAAATCGAATAAAACACATTACTGAGTACCACTCTCCATATTTTCAAGCATAGTGGTGGCTGCATCATGTTATGGGTATGCTTGGAATCGTTAAGAACTGGGGAGTTTTTTAGGATGAAAATTAAACGGAATTGAGCTAAACACAGGCAAAATCCTAGAGGATAACCTGGTTCAGTCTGCTTTCCACCAGACACTGGGAGACAAATTCACCTTTCAGCAGGACAACAACCTAATACACAAGGCCAAATCTACACTGGAGTTGCTTATCAAGACGACAGTGAATGTTCCAGAGTGGCTGAGCTTGAAAATGGTTGTCTAGCAATGATCAGCAACCAATTTGACAGATCTTGAAGGATTTTGAAAATAATAAATCAGCAAATTTTGCACAATCCAGGTGTGGAAAGCTCATAGAAACTTACCCAGAAAGACTCACAGCTGTAATCGTTGCCAAAGGTGATTCTAACATGTATTGACAGGGTGTTGAATACTTATCTAATCAAGTGATATGTTTTATTTTTCATATATTTCTTTACAAATGTTGCAATTTCTCTTCCACTTTGACATTAGAGTATTTTGTGTAGAACATTGACAAAAAAAAGACAATTAATTCCATTTTAATCCCACTTTGTAACACAACAAAATGCGGAGAAGGTCAAGGGGTGTGTCACATTGGTATAAAGGGATCGGGAGACAGGCGCAGGGTTTTATTTCCCTAAGTTACAGCGTGCCATGTAAAGGCACGGGGATAAACACCAAACAAACATGTATACAAAACACAGGGTTGAGCCCCAAACAAAAGAGCAAGGAGTACCTCGAATAAATACACAAGCGCAAAATGATACCACACGGGATGAGACCTGCAATCATCTGCGCAATACAAGTGGCACGAAAGCCAAAACACAGCACAGGTACTCACATTACCAATGGACATTGGACCAATAATCAACAGCCCAATGCAGAAACAAAGGGCACATTTATACAAACACAATCAGTGAGGAATTGAAACCAGGTGTGCTTAATGACACAGTTCAGTGCAGCCTAGAAGGCCAGTGATGTCGACCACCGGAAATGGTGAACAGAATGAGCAGCAGTGCCGGTCCATGACAGGGTGCGAATACTTTCTGAAGGCACTGTATGTTGCCCCAAGAGCTGTACAAAGTTGGTAGAATCTTATTCAGAATTATTTACGGCTGTAGTGGCTGCCAAAGTTGCTTCCACCAAGTATTAACTCTGGGGTGTAAAGACATACGCAATCAAGACATCTTCATTTAAAAAAAAATATGAATGAATTTGGGAAATGTTCTATAATTGTCTTTCACTTTGAAAATGTGGAGTAGGTTGTGTAAATCTGTAGGAAAAAATCCAGTTAAATTTTAAGGCAGCAAAATGTGAAGACTGTGCAAGGGGTGTGTCGGCTTTCACTAGGCATTGTATAGGACAAAATTATGGAGACGTAGTAAATGACACTCACTGCGCTGAAGGTTAGACAGTTAGACACAATATTTAATTATAATTGTTGGAATTTATCATCCTGGGTTAGTTAACTGAACTGTTTTGTCCATGCACAAATCGGATTATTTATTTTCATTTATATAATGGGCTTATAACTCAAAGCATTTTACATTACATGAAGGTAACGCTCGTCTCTCACCACCAAAGAAAGATACATATTTGGATCTGTTAAATATTGTCTGGATTTTTAGATGTTTTACATCCATTGTTTGAGTTTCATATTATTCCCTCATCTCCTCAGCAGAAATGCCCCAGGTCCACACTCACATGCTTTACGGCAGAAGTGAAAGTCCTGATGTTAGAATATGGGAAACGTTCCTCATCCTTACACCAGAAAAGACTAACCAAACGACTGACTAAATTGACGTCCTTAATAAAACAGGTAAGCCAATCAGTGTGAGGGAGACACAGGCCAGCTGCATTTGAGGTGCAATGGGATGTTTTTGATTCTACCTTGTCCTTTGGCTGTCTGAGTATAGTTTAATTCCAGCTATAGAGCATATTGTTGTCTAGGTGAAAATGATGGAGAGAGTCTGAATAGCTGATTTGTTACTGTTTCCTTATGCTATTGTTATTCTCAGACAGTTCTCACACATTTGTTTAACATTTTAAATCTGTGTTTATAAGAGAAACATAAGCCTCATGTCACCATTGACTGATAGCATGGTTATTTTAAGATAAAAACAATCTCAATGGAATAGTTTAGAAATTCTAGCGCTACTAAGGCTGCGTTTACACAGGCAGCCCATTTCTGATCTTTTGCCCATTATTGGCAAAATAGCTGGTCGGATTGTTCAAAAGACCAATTAGCACTGGGATTCGAACCGACAAGCCTCCGGTTGTTGGCCCCTTTCTCTAATAAATATACTAATCAACTGAAATTCCAAACTTTGAACAAGCATACAGTGCATTCGGAAAGTATTCAGACCCATTGACTTTTTCCATATTTTTGTTACGTTACAGCCAAATTCTAAAATGGATTAAATAAAGGTTTTTCAATCTACACACAATGCCCCATAATGACAAAGCGAAAACAGATTTTTTTTAAGTGTATGCCAATTTATTAAAAGTAAAAAACTGAAATACCTTATTTACATAAGTATTCAGACCCTTTGCTATGAGACTTGAAATTGAGCTCAGATGCATCCTGTTTCCATTGATCATCATTGATCATGTTTCTACAACTTCATTGGTGTCCACCTGTGGTAAATTCAATTGATTTGACAGTGCATGGCAGGGCAAAAACTAAGCCATGAGGTCAAAGGAATTGTCTGTAGAGCTTCGAGATAGGAGTGTGTCGAGGCACAGATCTGGGGAAGGATACCAAAACATTTCTGCAGCATTGAAGGTCCCCAAGAACACAGTGGCCTCCATCATTCTTAAATGGAAGAAGTTTGGAACCTCCAAGACTCTTCCTACAGCCGGCCGCCCGGCCAAACTGAGCAATTGGGGGAATGGCCTTGGTCAGGAAGGTGACCAAGAACCCGATGCTCACTCTGAAAGAGCTCCACAGTTCCTCTGTGGAGATGGGAGAACCTTCCAGAAGGACAACCATCTCTGCAGCACTCCACCAATCAGGCCTTTATGGTAGAGTGGCCAGACGGAAGCCACTCCTCAGTAAAAGGCTTATGACAGCCTGCTTGGAGTTTGCCAAAAGGCACCTAAAGGCTCACAGACCATGAGAAACAAGAAGAATCGAGGCTTTAGTCGCTGCCAAAGGTTCTTCAACAAAGTACTGAGTAAAGGGTCTGAATACATGTCAATTTGATTATTCAGTTTTGTATTTTTTATAAATGTGCACATACATTTCTAAAAAGCTGTTTTTGCTTTGTCATTACGTATTGTGTTTAGATTGATGAGGAGAAACAACACAATTTAATCAATTTTGTAATAAGGCTGTAACGTAACAAAATGTGGAAAAAGTCAGTGGTCTGAACACTTTCCGAATGCACTGTATATCCTGTCCCGTTTGATCTACAGTCATGGCATTTTAATTTTGTACACATATGCAGCCCCTCATGAGCAACAAGTTTCCCATGAGGACCTATGCCTATGAAAATTTCTGCAAATTATACTTTTTGTCCCACATCAAGCTTTGAACGAGCATATCTCCTGCCCGTTTGATCTGCAGCCCATGTCATTTTGTATATACAGTACCAGTCAAGAGTTTGGACGCACCTAGTCATTCCAGGGTTTTTATTTATTTGTACTATTTTTTACATTGTAGAATAATAGTGGAGACATCAAAACTATGAAATAACACATATGGAATCATATAGTAACCAAAAAAGTGTTAAACAGATTTCTCAAAGTAGCAAAGTTTGCCTTGATGACAGCTTTGCACACTCTTGGCATTCTCTCAACCAGCTTCACCTGGAATGCTTTTCCAACAGTCTTGAAGGAGTTCCCACATATGCTGAGCATTTGTTGGCTGCTTTTGTTTCACCATCTCAATTGGGTTGAGGCCGGTCATCGGGTGCAGCACTCCATCACTCTCCTTCTTGGTCAAATAGCCCTTACAGGGCCTGGAGGTGTGTTGGGTCATTGTCCTATTGAAAGACAAATGATAGTCCCACTAAGTTCAAACCAGATGGGATGGCCACAGGAAAGGAAGACCCAGAGTTACATCTGCTGCAGAGGATAAATTAATTAAAGTTACCATCCTCAGAAATTAAGCTCAAATAAATGCTTCACAGAGTTCAAGTAACAGACACATCTCAACATCAACTTTTCAGAGGAGGCAGGCCTTCAATCAGGCCTTCATGGTCGAATTGCTGCAAAGAAACCACTACTAAAGGACATCAATAATAAGAAGAGACTTGCTTGGGCCAAAAACCACGAGCAATGCACATTAAACCGGTGGAAATCTGTCCTTTGGTCTGATGAGTCCAAATTTGAGATTTTTGGCTCCAATTGATGTGTCTTTGTGAGACGCAGAGTAGGTGAACGGATGATCTCCGCATGTGTGATTCCCACAGTGAAGCATGGAGGAGGAGGTGTGATGGTGTGGGGGTGCTTTGTTGTTGACACTGTCTTTGATTTATTTAGAATTCAAGGCACACTTAACCAGCATGGCTACCACAGCATTCTGCAGCGATACGCCATCCCATCTGGTTTGCGCTTAGTGGGACTATCACTTGTTTTTCAACAGAACAATGACCCAACACACCTCCAGGCCCTGTAAGGGCTATTTGACCAAAAAGGAGAGTGATGGAGTGCTGCATCAGATGACCGGCCTCCACAATCACACAACCTCAACCCAATTGAGATGGTGAAGCAAAAGCTGCCAACAACAAGTACTCAGCATATGTGGGAACTCCTTCAAGACTGTTGGAAAGCATTTCAAGTGAAGCTGGTTGAGAGAATGCCAAGAGTGTGCAAAGCTGTCATCAAGGCAAAAAAATATATATATTTTAATATTTAATATATTTGTTTAACACTTTTTTGGTTACTACAGGATTCCATATGTGTTATTTCATAGTTCTGATGTCTTCACTATTATTCTACAATGTATAAAGTTTAACAAATAAAGAAAAACCCTTGAATGAGTAGGTGTGTCCAAACTTTTGACTGGTAGTTAACTTGAATGTTTGTTTCCCATATTTGTTACCAAAAAAGGCCCATTAAACTCTGCCTATTAGATTTTCCGCAAATTATACTTTTTTTTCAATACAATACATTTTTGTAATAAAATGCTGCTGCTCTTTCTTCCAATATTATTTGATGACACTACATGACCGCCTGGTCTTTTGTCACCAAACTTTGCGTAATGATTGACCAGATGGTGACTTAAATGTGGCCATGGTGTTCTTGGCCCCCTGGAATTGCTGCTTGTAGCTATATTTTTTCATAACTGATATTCAGATTTAGACCAAAAAAGTTATGCATAACACCACTTCGCAAAAGCTTTGATGACATGCCTGTTCAATAAACTCATTTCAAATCGCACTTCTTTTCATTGTTGACTCAAGTATGAAGTTGGCAACCTTAGTTAATGGTTAAAAAGACCAACAAAAAATGTCATGGCTGGCGTTAAGCAAATTAACATAAATGTGCCTGCATTAGATATTCTCAACATAGTATTTTTTTGTGAGTACTTGATAATCATTTAAGATAAGTATTCAAACAGTGAAATAATTTAAACTGCCCTAGCAGCGTCTCACATGCCTAATGTAGAGACCATTTGCATAAGTGTAAATGATAGACACTGGTGGATTGTTGTGAATATTTAACTGTCAGTTCATTGACATCGACCATTATGTTACTATCAGTATAGTCTGATCTCACTGGCTCTCTCTCTTTCTGTGTATTCCAACTAGTACTTAAAATATTAGCATTATTATTTTACTATGAATACCTATGTTGTGAGTGTTTTCCTCTTTGTATTGCAGATGGATGGTGCCAACTGTCCACACTGTGAGGTCCACAGAGAACAGGCAGCAAATGATTTCTTAACAACATTACTAGGAATTCTGGAGTGGATGAACAATCAGGGGTCTCAGTAGCCAGCCAGCCACTGAGATGTACACACCCATAGCCAGGGACATCCAAGGACTCACATAAGAGCAGAAAGCTACATGAACAATTGCTAGATGTAGCAAAATACTATATACACTACCGTTCAAAAGTTTGGGGTCACTTAGAAATGTCCTTGTTTTTTAAAGAAAAGTAAATGTTTTGTCCATTAAAATAACATCAAATTGATCAGAAATACAGTGTAGACATTGTTAATGTTGTAAATGACTATTGTAGCTGGAAACGGCATATTTTTTTATGGAATATCTACATAGGCGTACAGAGGCCCATTATCAGCAACCATCACTCCTGTGTTCCAACCCGCAAAACACCAGTCTCAACGTCAACAGTGAAGAGGCGACTCCGGGATGTTCTTCTTCTAGGCAGAGTTCCTCGGTCCAGTGTCTGTGTTCTTTTGCCCATCTTAATATTTTCTTTCTATTGGCCAGTCTGAGATATGACTTTTTCTTTGCAACTCTGCCTAGAAGGCCAGCATTCCAGAGTCACCTCTTCACTGTTGACGTTGAGACTGGTATTTTGTGGGTACTATTTAATGAAGCTGCCAGTTGAGGACTTGTGAGGTGTCTGTTTCTCAAACTAGACACTCTAATGAACTTGTCCTCTTGCTCAGTTGTGCACTGGGGCCTCCCACTCCTCTTTCTACTCTGGTTAGAGCCGGAAGAAATGGCAGCAGTTTTACGGGTGCCCAACCAATGTGCTATTACGTGGTTTTTCGCGTTATTTGTAACTTATTTTGTACATAATGTTTCTGCCACCATATCTTAGGGCAAAAAAGAGCTTCTGGATATCAGGTCAGTGATCACTTACCTCGGATTAGACTAAGATTTTTTCTTCAACAAGCCGGACGCACAGGACATACTCCGAATACCTGACAAGGCCAACAGCCCCGGTATTGGCAAGCGGAAGAGACGCAGGTACAGAGGACACAGGGCGGGGGGCCTCGTAAGGATCCGCAGAAGGCGAGCGGGAAAGCTGCCGTTACCGTCAATATTACTCGCCAATGTGCAATCATTGGACAAGAAATTAGACGAGGTACGATCACAAATATCCTACCAACGGGACATCAAAAACTGTAACATCTTATGTTTCACGGAATTGTGGCTGAATGATGACATGGATATTCAGCGAGCGGGATATACGCTGCATCGGCTAGATAGAACAGCTCTGGTAAGACAAGGGGGTGGGGGCGGTCTGTGCATATTTGTAAACAACAGCTGGTGCACGAAATCTAAGGAAGTCTCTAGATTTTGCTCACCTGAAGTAGAGTATCTTATGATAAACTGCAGACCACACTATTTGCCAAGAGAGTTTTCATCTTTACTTTTCGTGGCTGTTTATTTACCACCACAGACGGATGCTGGCACGAAGACCGCACTCAGTCAGCTGTATAAGGAAATAAGCAAACAGGAAACCGCTCACCCAGAGGTGGCACTCCTAGTGGCCGGAAACTTTATTGCAGGGAAACTTAAATCAGTTCTACCTAATTTCTGTCAGCATGTTAAATGTGCAACCAGAGGGAAAGAAATTCTAGTTCACCTGTACTCCACACACAGAGTCGCGTACAAAGCTCTCCCTCGCCCTCCATTTGGTCAATCTGACCACAATTCTATCCTCCTGATTCCTGCTTACAAGCAAAAATTAAACTAGGAAATACCAGTGACTCGATCTATAAAAAAGTGGTCAGATGAAGCAGATGCTAAACTACAGGACTGTTTTGCTATCACAGACTGGAACATGTTCTTGGGATTCTTCCGATGGCATTGACGAGTACACCACATCAGTCACTGGCTTTGTCAATAAGTGCATTGAGGACGTCGTCCCCACAGTGACTGTATGTACATACCCCAACCAGAAGCCATGGATTACAGGCAACATTCGCACTGAGCTAAAGGGTAGAGCTGCCACTTTCAAGGTGTGGGACTCTAACCAGGAAGCTTATAAGAAATCTTGCTATGCCCTCCGAAGAACCATCAAACAGGCAAAGCATCAATACAGGGTTAAGATTGAATCGTACTACACTGGATCCGACGCTCGTCTTATGTGGCAGGGCTTGCAAACTATTACAGGCTACAAAAGGAAGCACAGCCGCGAGCTGCCCAGTGACACGAGCCTACCAGACGAGTTAAATCACTTCTATGCTCGCTTCGAGGCAAGAAACACTGAGGCATGCATGATGAGAGCATCAGCTGTTCTGGACGACTGTGTGTTCACGCTCTCCGTAACTGACGTGAGTAAGACTATTTAACAGGTCAACATTCACAAGGCCGCGGGGCCAGACGGATTACCAGAACGTGTGCTCTGGGCATGTGCTGACCAACTGGCAGGTGCCTTCACTCACAATTTCAACATGTCCCTGATTGAGTCTGTAATACCAACATGTTTCAAGCAGACCACCGTAGTCCCTGTGCCCAAGTTAAGGCAACCTGCCTAAATGACTACAGACCCGTAGCACTCACGTACGTAGCCATGAAGTACTTTTAAAGGCTGGTAATGGCTCACATCAACACCATTATCCCAGAAACCCTAGACCCACTCCAATTTGCATATTGCCCCAACAGATCCACAGATGATGCCATCTCTATTGCCCTCCACACTGCCCTTTCCCACCTGGACAAAAGGAACATCCACGTGAGAATGCTATTCATTGACTACAGCTCAGCGTTCAACACCATAGTACCCTCAAAGCTCATCACTGAGCTAAGGATCCTGGGACTAAACACCTCCCTCTGCAACTGGATCCTGGACTTCCTGACAGGCCGCCCCCAGGTGGTGAGGGTAGGTAGCAACACATCTGCCACGCTGATCCCCAACACAGAAGCCCCTTAGGGGTGTTTCCTCAGTCCCCTCCTGCACTCCCTGTTCACCCGTGACCGCATGGCCAGGCACGACTCCAACACCATCATGAAGTTTGCAGACGACACAACAGTGGTAGGCCCGATCACCGACAATGACGAGACAGCCTATAGGGAGGAGGTCAGAGACCTGACCGGGTGGTGCCAGAATAACTACCTATCCCTCAACGTCACCAAGACTAAGGAGATGATTGTGGACTACAGGAAAAGGAGGACTGAGCACATCCCCATTCTCATCGACGGGGCTGTAGTGGAGTAGGTTGAGAGCTTCAAGTTCCTTGGTGTCCACATCACCAACAAACTAGAATGGTCCAAACACACCAAGACAGTCGTGAAGAGGGCACGACAAAGCCTATTCCCCCTCAGAAAACTAAAAAGATTTGTCATGGGTCCTCAGATCCTTAAAATGTTCTACAGCTGCAACATTGAGAGCATCCTGACTGGTTGCATCACTGCCTGGTACGGGAACTGCTCGGCCTCCGACCGCAAAGCACTACAGAGGGTAGTGCGTATGGCCCAGTACATCACTGGGGCTAAGCTGCCTGCCATCCAGGACCTCTATACCAGGTGGTGTCAGAGGAAGGCCCTAAAAATTGTCAAAGACCCCAGCCACCCCAGTCATAGACTGGTCTCTCTGCTACCGCATGGCAAGTGGTACCGGAGAACCAAGTCTAGGACCAAAAGGCTTCTCAACAGTTTTTATCCCCAAGCCATAAGACTCCTGAACAGGTAATCAAATGGCTACTCGGACCATTTGCTTTGTGTGCCCCACCCCCCAAACCCGTCTTTTATGCTTCTGCTACTCTCTGTTTATCATATATGCATACTCACTTTAACCATACCTACATGTACATACTACCTCAATCAGCCCAACTAACCGGTGCCTGTATATAGCCTCGCTACTGTATAAAGCCTCGCTACTGTTATTTTTCACTGTCTTTTTACTGTTGTTTTTATTTCTTTACTTATCTTTGGCTCACCTAATACCTTTTTTTACATAAAAATTGCACTGTTGGTTAGAGCCTGTAAGTAAGCATTTCCCTCTAAAGTCTACACCTGTTGCATTCGGCGCACGTGACAAATAAACTTTGATTTGATTTGATTTGATTTTGCGCTGTTCTATAACCGGAGTAGTACACAGCGTTGTACGAGATCTTCAGTTTCTTTGCAATTTCTCGCATGGAATAGCCTTCATTTCTCAGAAGAAGAATAGACTGACGAGTTTCAGAAGAAAGTTATTTGTTTCTAGCCATTTTGAACCTGTAATCGAAGCAACAAATGCTTATTCTCTAGATACTCAACTAGTCTAAAGAAGGCCAGTTTTATTGCTTCTTTAATCAGATACAACAGTTTTCAGCTGTGCTAACATAATTGCAAAATGGTTTTAGAATGACCAATTAGCCTTTTAAAATTATAAACTTGGATTAGCTAACACAACGTGCCATTGGAACACAGGAGTGATGGTTGCTGATAATGGGCCTCTGTACACCTATGTAGATATTCCATTTAAAGAATCAGCCGTTTCCAGCTACAATGGTCATTTACAACATTAACAATGTCTACACTGTATTTCTGATCAATTTGATGTTATTTTAATGTACGAAAAATGTGCTTTTCCTTAAAAAACAAGGACATTTCTAAGTGACCCCAAACTTTTGAACGGTAGTGTATGTATTGTAATGTACCAGACCACCTTTATCTTTCTTTCGGGGTAGCTGTTGATCTGCAGGGGACAGAAGTTGTAGGACGTCCTTGGATTTGGTAGAGGATGGCATCATCTCCTTCACTTAATAGTCGGTCTGATACATTTTGTACATTGATGCACAAGGTACACACCAGTGTTTAAATACAGTTTATCATATGTTGTGTATATTGCTCGAGAGTAAGGTCTTTATTTGTATATTTTTTCTTTGATTTGACATTTTAGAACCTTTTTAGGTATAATAAAAACCCAGCATTGAATAACACGTTCATAAATGGCAAAAGAAATACAGGTTTTGAAGTGTTTGTCTTATATCTAGGAGATATACAGACTCTCAGGAAATATTTTTGTTTTTTTTACACATATTTAAGCCCTTACTCTTGTTGGCACAGAACTATCTCCATACTTCCATTAATTTGTATGGGTTACCTTCAGACGAGCCCTGTGAGACGTGTGAGGGAGGTAGAGCAAAACGGAGCGCACCATCGTGTTTGTGAGAGTCTCCCCTTTTCATAGAGTGGTCATAGTTGGTAGGCAAAACTGTTCAGACGCTACAGACATTTTCCTGAGAAGACCAATTTTTGGGATGTCTCATGGTCTGACAAACACTGTTGTAGCTCGGCCACCTTCCACCACTGATGTGGAAGGCTGACATAGGCGGATACAGTGCTGCTGCATAAATTATGTAATATGCCAGGGAGATATGTATACTGTAGCTAAGAAAGTAATACTAAGTGTATGTTGTGTAGTAAGCTATTAGTAGCCCTTGTGCCTCACCCTAATAATTTGGCTCCTTTCTCCCTCATAACTTAGCCTACTGTTCTGACTTGGTGGTGCACATGTAGCCTATAGCCTGTTTTAGAGAAATGTAATCATAGATTATTGTAAGTGCTTTTATTGTCTGCTTATATACCCCCTTTATTTATCCTATGGTTCTGACTTGGTGTACAGGGAAAATACTGGCCCATATTCTGAATTCTGTCACTGTACTTTTCAAAACTGCTGAACAAATGGTTATATTGACTACGTCCATCCTAGCTCGCTCATTAATATCTTAATCAAAATGACGGATTGCCTCTTATCTGCTCGTCGTCCCCGAATGCCATAGTTTGTACATCTTAATTGTGAGTAGAAACCACATTTGTTTAAGCAAGTCAGCCATATCAGCTAAGTTTTTTTGAAGGCAGTAAATGAGGCTGAATGAACTGTGTCGCTGCCAGACAAGGTTCCGCTGATAGCCAGGTGTAGCAGTGGTAAGGATTCACTCCATTGTGCTGAAAAGAAAGCTATGCTGTTGGAACAGCTTTATGTAGTGCCAAACAGTTTGTGGGCACCGTTTGTCACCGTTATAGTTCAATTAATGTATTGTTTAGTGTTGTGTTGTGTTCTGTAGTGGCTTTGCTGACATGCATCAACCCCCAAAAATTGGGAGTTTGCCCCACCAATATTTACATGCAAAAATCGCCACTGATGATATGTATTGCGATTCTCACGATGCTATATGTATTGCGATTTAATACTGAGATTGTATTGTAATTTGATGTTCCAAACATTTTGCTAACTATATGTTTGCTGTGTTATTCGAAAAATGTCAATAGAACCCGGAAAAGCCTTTATGCACAATATTGCTATAATAACCCTCATATTGAAGTAAACTTGGGAGTCGCATATGATATGTTGTGTGGTCCTTTCGCTATGACTTGTGAAAGCATGCAGTTAGGATACAGATTAGGATACAGATGAAAGAGGCCCTATGTTATGATGAACTTCACAGGGTCTTATTCTGGTGATATGATGATCGATGCTTGACTGCCATTTGACAAATAAAAACGACCTCGCTCACTAACCACGTTTCCATCCACAGTTTTTATGCTTGAGTAAAAATTCATTCATACTGTATGAAAATAAAATATTGACACCTGTGATGGAAACAGGGATTTAAGGGACAATTTTATAAATGCCTTTGTTCGTTTGACATGGAGGGATCTTTTTGTTTATTAGGCTATAATAGGTTATACATGATGATATACTTCACAGGGTGGTGAATATCGAGGGTCTCATTCTGGTGACATGATGATCGATGCTTTACTACTGTTTGACAAATACAAATATTTTTGCTCTTCTCTATAATAATCTCATCATGTTGACAATTATAATTTTTTTTTTCGCTCTTATCCATAATAATCTCATCATGTAGATTTATATAGCCTACCAGCAGAGCCTAACCACACTGTATCTGTGAGTTGTTGCTATGGTTTATGTCCCAAGACCAGAGTAGGCACATTTGCTATTTAATGCAACTGTCTTTTAAACAAAACTGTCAGTGGAGTTGAAAATGTGATGGAAACACATTGAAGCGAAAAAGTAAATTTTGTGTGCACAATATCATCACTCAATGATTTATCTACAGATGTTTCTCTGCAACAAGTGTTGGTGGAAACACCACTGGTGTGGAAAATGCATATATTTTCTTTATGCAGATTTTTGAATACTTGCATGAAAATCTGTCAACAATTGGAAGGAAACTAGCTAGTCATGGAAATAAAAGTGCTGAAATCATGTTGGTTCACTATTTAAAAAGAAGATGGAGAACAAGCTATAGGACAAAAAATACCAGAGTTTGGGTGCAGGTACAGCCGACTGGTGCTAGCTAAAGCTACCTAGCAAGAATTTAAAATAAATAAAACATTGTAATATCGATTTTTCCCCCATCACTAGTAGTAGGCCTAGACTACCTAATGTTTGGTGTACCTATTTTTATATAGTATCACTAGGCTATGTGGAAAAAAGAAAACAACAACATGATACCACAAAAACGTTTTTTTAAACAGTTGGTAAGCATAGAGTCAAATACTAGTATCTCAAGTCGCTATGGTGCATAAAGATGGAGGAATTCCGATATGATTTATTCCTTTGAGCACTATCTATACACATACTTAAACTATGGTTCAATTTGCCTATAAATCAGCACAATCTACTTTTTATGTTTTTTCAAATTGATGCAATATTGGAGCTAGAATTGGGATCAGGTGAATTATAATGACAATACAAAAAAAGTTCAGGAGAGCACTGTACAAATGGCGAATTTAGCAAATGAGGCGTTTGTGGTAAGTATATGGGGGCCGGTTTGGGATATGAGACCACAGATATAAACATATTTAATGAGACTGCACCACTTTAACAATTATTTCAAATCATCGCGAGAACGTGGTTCTTTGCTTTCGTTATTCTGTGTATCGAAGGAAGTGGAAGTGACAAAACAAATATCTAGCATATATTTTTTTTTAACTTTTAGTTAAGTCTAAACCAAGACACGTGTTTTAGAAAGGTAAGATATACCGTTAGCTATGCTTGGAATGTATTTATCAAAATATTATTGTAAATTCGGGTTGTTTGCTAGCTTAACGTTAGCTTCCTAGCTGGCTCGCGTGATCCTGAGGCTACTAACTTACTAGGCATTGCCTTCGCTTTTAGCTATCAACATTGTACATTCTCTGCATGGTTTCGGTGGTTACATTATCGTAATAAGCCAACTAACTAATGTACATTGTTAGAGAATAACGTAGCTCAGCGTATTATGCTGAAACATATTCTCTCCAGCTTTTTGGGTAGCTACTGTAGTTAGTAATACAGTCAGTGTTAGATAGCATTTAGTTTTCAGTCTCACCCAAGCAAGGAATGTCTGAACTAAGTTAACATTTAACGTTAGTTAGAAAACTAAAGTCATTGTGCTTTTCAACTCAGTCTCTTTGGAGGAGACCTCGGCTCCAAGAATGTCGGACAGTGAGGACAGCGACTTCTCTGACAACCAGAGTGAACAAAGCAGCGAAGCCGAGGAGGTGGATAAAAATGAGGCAGAGGTAAGCTACCTAACAAGGCTCTGGCTAATGTCTGCATGCTAACTAACAACATAAAGCCTTGCACTGTGTGAATGGGTAGGTGGTGGAACAGATGCACCTGTGCATGCATGGCCCTCAATTTGCTACTGTATCAGAATTGATGCTAACAAACCTAGACTGGCTCCAAATTGACATTGCACGTTTTACTGCATTGACATAACTTGTGAGTGGTTTGAATGTTTTCCCCTATATAGGAAGATGGGCAGGCAAGTTTATCTGGCAGTGATAAGGCAGCAGAAGAGGAAGGGGAAGACTTGGCAGATGAGGAGTATGATGAAGAGGAGGAAGAGGATGATGATGACCGTCCCAGAAAGAAACCAAGGCATGGAGGTTTCATCTTAGATGAAGCTGGTAAGACAAATCTAGACTCTAATAATACCATTGCAGTGTAGAATAGTTGTCAACATGTTCTTGCTCACCAAAACGTTTTAGTTTTAATGTATCTGAAAGAAACTTTACTCATCCCTCTGGTTTTGTTTAGATGTGGATGATGAGTATGAAGACGAAGACCCGTGGGAGGAAGGCGCTGAGGATATTTTGGAGAAAGGTAAGGTCACACATGGGGCCATGTTTGAGGATATCTAATACCTGAGAGGGAGTTCTATATGAACAATGTTGGGGCAGTTGTCTGTTGATGAGGACTGAGTTCATGAACTTTGTTGAATTTTTAATTATTAGAAAATGACTTACCTATGGGTGGTGTGCAGATGCTTAGGCATGATGGATTTGTCTGAGGTATTGTTTGGATTCAGGAAGGGACGGGAAGCATTACAAATACAATCAACAAATCTAAGCCAAAATGAGTATATGTGAGTGTTGACTGTGTTCTTCCTGTGCTAATAACTCCTTTTCTTGTGCATGCCTCCTTCAGTTAACGGTAAATCAATTCCAGATTTTCTGCTGTCTGTTTTCCTTGCATCTAATTAAATGGATTGGTTATCTCTCATTCAATAAGTCACATTCTGTTATAACTCCACCCACATTTTCATACTGCTCCACTTCTATCTAAAGGAGCACTGATGGCAAATACATTATTGGGATCTCCTATAATAACTGAGGCTACCTGTATGAGGTAATATATTAGTATATTGTATTTGACAGCTGTGACCTATTTACTAGTCAGGAAAATATTGTAGAAATGTTGTTGAATGGTATGTTAACCTGACACCGCCAGAGTTATGACTTAGCAGTAGGGATGCAAAGGGTCGGAAATTTTCCATGGGAAGTTTTGCTTAAATGGCCCTAGCCCTCACACTCCGATCCAACAGGGCCCAACAACAGGGCCCAATCTTTTTACTAATTTGTTTTCTAATCTTTACAGGAAAATGCCACGGGCACTATCTGTGTGATGACATTTCACTGCAGCCAATGTAGAAGTAAAAGCTGTGTACAATTGCAAATACTGTGCCAAATCAAATGTGAAGAATGCAACAAAGATGCAGAATCATCTGGCCAAATGCCTAAAGTTCCCTCAGTGCTCACAACAAGCAACCTCTGACAAAAGTCCCTCTACTTCTATTCGAGGTGAAAATGATGAATCAGACACCATATCGATAGCAACAGCTCATGGTCCTCCTGGAATCAAATGTTTTTTTGACTCAATGGAGGAACGTAGTCAGAGAAATGCTGATGAATGTCTTGCTCGAGCTGTGTATGCAACTGGTTCACCTCTGCTCACAGGCAATGTGTATTGCAAGACATTTCTGAATGTTCTTCACCCAGCATACACCCCTTCAACTAGACATGCTTTATCTACTCTTTTGCTGGATACAGAGTTCAACAGAGGTCAAGTGAAGGTCAAGCAAATCATAGTGAACGCAGACTGTATTGCAATCATCTCTGGTTGGTGGTCGAATGTTCATGGGCAAGCAATAATTAACTACATCTCCACCCCTCAACCAGTATTTTATAAGAGCACAGACACAATGGACAACAGACACACCGGTCTCTACATTGCAGATGAGCTGAAGGCAGTCATCAATGACCTTGGACCACAGAAGGTATTTGCACTGGTGACAGACATGCATTGAATCTGCTCCTCAAGGACATCATGGCACTGAAAACAATGGATACACTCTACAAGAGAGCCAAGGAAATGGTTGGGTATGTGAAGGGTCAACAAGTTATAGCAGCAATCTACCTCACCAAGCAAAGTGAGAAGAATAAGAGCATCACATTGAAGCTGCCCAGCAACACCCGTTGGGGTGGTGTTGTCATGTTTGACAGTCTTCTGGAGGGGAAAAAGTCTCCAAGAAATGGCCATATCATAGTCTGCCGATTATGGACTGCCCCATCAAGAGGATCCTCCTGGATGATGTATTTTGGGAGAGAGTGGTAAGCAGCCTGAAACTCCTGAAACCTATAGCAGTAGCCATTGCACGGATTGAGGGAGACAATGACATCCTGTCTGATGTTAAGACTCCGCTTGCAGATGTAAGAGAAGAAATTCGTACTGCCCTGCCCACTTCACTGATGCTCCAAGCAGAGGAAACTGCAGTTCTGAAATGCATCAAAAAGCATGAAGACTTCTGCCTGAAGCCCATACATGCTGTAGCGTATATGTTGGACCCCAAGTATGCTGGCAAGAGCATCCTGTCTGACGCAGAGATCAACAAGGCCTATGGTCTCATCACTACCGTGTCTCGCCACCTTGGCCTAGATGAGGGCAAGGTTCTTGGCAGTCTGGCGAAGTACACGTCCAAGCAAGGGCTTTGGGATGGAGATGCAATATGGCCGTTGTGCCAACATATCTCATCAGCACCTGGTGGAAGGGACTTTGTAGATCTGAGGCTCTTTCCCCTGTTGCCTCCATCATCTTCCAAATCCCACCAACATCAGCCGCCTCAGCGCAACTGGTTCTTGTTTGGGAACACACAACAGGTTGACCAATGCAAGGGTTGAAAAATTGGTGCCCACCTGGGCAAATTTGAGGCTTTTTGAGCCTGACAACGAGCCATCCTCAACACGGTTGGAAAGTGACAGTGAAGATGCGGCTTCAAGAGGTGGACTTTGAGGAGGTCCGGGGAGAAGACATGGAAGCCTGAGAGGAAGACAACCAAAGCTTTAGTCTAGAAACTATAATTTTACAGAGATCCGATGATTCATTCAATATTCTCTTTTGTTCTTCAGTAAAATCATCTCATGTGATGAGTCAACTCATTTAATTAAAGTTCAATTCATAACTAAATAGTTTTTATTTCTATTGGAAGGATTTCATTATTTGCAATTTGTCTACTTATGATAAGGTAAAATGTTTGTTTCTGTCTCCATATGGTAAATATATCCAATGCAAAAAACATCTACATTTAAATTGAATTAATATTAATTTTCATATATTCCTGTTAATTCCCATGGAAAGTTTCCACCTCTGAGTATTCCCCGAAATATACAACCTTATCTGTAGTAAATAATCAGACCATGGGATTCTAGGCACTTACGTGAACCAAGTGTGACCATTTGCCTGAAATGCTACCTGCTAGAAGAAAGCTAATATGTGTGATTTAGCTAACTGATATTGTTTAAGCTTTTTTTGGCACATCAATCAGCCATATCACAAAGACTCATAAGCATCCACATTACGATTACCCACATTACAATCATCCATGGTCTCATGAGCCATTGTTTTTTTTACCATCATCAATGTTACTTTTTTCCCTTTCATTTGTCCCTGTCTGTGCCCCTGCCACTCTTTGCTGTGTGTGTATGACAATCTCATTTGGCTCTTAATGTGTCTTCCTCCCTCTACCTTAACCTGCCTGGCCCGGAGCAGAGGAAGCTGAGGGTAAGTGTTTTACTTCTTCCAATATGAAAAAGACCTACCTACCACTTGGGGCTAGACATAGGTGTACACAGATAGGTTCTTTAAAGGACCACTTGTTTGAACTGATAACTTTTACATTCAATCTTATACATTAAATAGTTTTTTGTGTGACTGTAATGTGCTTACTGAGTCTGCTTTACTCTTCAGTGTCCAACATTGACCATGTGGTCCTGGATGAGGACAACTCTGGCTCCCGCAGGCTGCAGAACCTCTGGAGGTAATGTGTTCTTATGGGCTAAGAGTGGCTAGGCTTCTTTCCATTAGTATTCCTGTTGTTACTATGCAAAGCTGTGTTCTTGAAGTCTGACATTTGAATGTTTGGATATTTCAGAGATTCCAGAGAAGAGGCCTTGGGTGAATATTACATGAGGAAATATGCCAAGCAATCAGGAAATGAGTGAGTATTTTCACAGTAGTAATCTGTTAATTTTAGTTTCAACATTGATTTTACCGGTTATCCCTTTGACTGAAGTTATGGTTTTTGATTCCCTCTAGTTTTCCTGGGGGTTCTGAGGAACTGTCTGATGACATCACCCAGCAGCAGCTACTCCCTGGCGTCAAGTATGTATCACCTTCACCAAGATGGGGAATGGATTTTTAGTGCACTACAACAATCCAATAATATATATATTATTGGATTGTATTCTCAATATATATTATTGGAACATATTCTCAATGTTCTTGGTATTGTATTTTCTTTTTCAAAGGGATCCTAATCTATGGACGGTCAAGTGTAAGGTATGGAGCTTATATTTTTGTGTAGACATCCTAAAGTTCAGCACACAATAAAAACAGTTCAAAAAAGTAATTTTGCCTATGTCATGCATTTTGTCATTACAGATTGGAGAAGAGAGAGCAACTGCCATTGCGTTAATGAGGAAATTCATTGCCTATCAATTCACAGACACGGTAGGTCCCCGCCCTCATTTTCTGCATTCACAGCTTCTACCCCCAAGCCATAAGACTCCTGAACATCTAGTCAAATTGCTACCCAGACCTACATGTACATGCTACCTCAACTAACCGGTGCCCCCGCACATTAACTCTGTACAGGCACCCCCCTGTGTATATATATTGTTATTTTTAATTACTTGTTACTTTTATCTCTTATTCTTATCTGTATTTTTTGAAACTGCACTGTTGGTTAGGGGCTCGTAAGTATGTAAGGTCTACACCTGTTGTATTTGGTGCATGTGACCTCATAAGATTTGATTTGAAATGTTCTATGTAATAAGATGCTAATGTTTGCATTTAGTGTTTTATATGATGGATCTCTTGCTAGCCTGTATATCTCTTGGCGATTTATATATGTTAAAAAAAATTTTTTACGGTGCTTTGACAACCTGTGAAACATTTTCCTATACACCATTTCTACACAGCCCCTCCAAATCAAGTCGGTAGTGGCTCCCGAACATGTCAAAGGTTACATCTATGTGGAGTCGTACAAGCAGACTCACGTCAAGGCTGCAATTGACGGAATAGGCAACCTGAGGATGGGCTTCTGGAACCAGCAGATGGTTCCCATCAAGGAGATGACAGACGTCCTCAAGGTGGTCAAAGAGGTGACCAACCTCAAGCCCAAGTCCTGGGTCCGACTCAAGAGAGGCCTCTACAAAGATGACATTGCCCAGGTATGCTTGAAACACATTATGGAAATCAACACTTGTGAAGACTGATTAAAATGTATTTTGAAGACAAAGGTAAATATCCTTACCATATTCTTGGAACGTACATGTATTCTCCTCCTTTAGGTGGACTATGTGGAGCCCAGTCAGAACACGATATCACTGAAGATGATTCCCAGGATAGATTTGGACAGAATTAAGGCCCGCATGAGCATGGTAAGCAACGGCAGCACTCTGTTGTCATGGGCTACTCACCACCCTCAACTTTGATATCCCCTGACACTCTTCCTGTTGTCTGTCTCCCAGAAAGACTGGTTTGCAAAGCGGAAGAAGTTCAAGAGACCAGCCCAGAGACTCTTCGATGCAGAAAAGATCAGGTACACTGAAACATGTCCTGAAGACTATCATTATTGGGGATTCGATTACACTGTCCTAAATAGATAAGATCGCAGCCTCAATTACTTCCTGATGGTGTTTTCTTCCAGGTCACTTGGTGGGGATGTCAGCCACGATGGAGACTTCATGATATTTGAAGCTAACCGCTACAGCCGTAAAGGGTTCCTCTTCAAGAGCTTTGCCATGTCGGCTGTGGTAAGACGACCACGTTGCCTCAATACCACTGTTTTTATTAACCATTTGTTGAAAGCCCTATCGTGAAAAACGGGGCTGAAAAGTGTTCTTAGTTATCTGTACTCATGGCTCAGTCTCTTTATTGTGATCTATAGATCACTGAAGGCGTGAAACCCACTCTGTCAGAGCTGGAGAAGTTTGAGGACCAGCCAGAAGGCATTGATCTGGAGGTGGTGACTGAAACCGCAGGTAACAGCCACTTCTAAAGCATACTCAGGATATATGAGATTTGGTATTTACTTTATGGTTTTCATTTACGTGTATCTGCTTTTGTAAGAGGCATGTCTTGTTGTGTGACCACAGGTAAGGAGCGTGAGCACAACCTCCAGGCCGGGGACAATGTGGAGGTGTGTGAAGGGGAGCTGATCAACTTGCAGGGCAAGATCCTGAGTGTGGATGGCAACAAGATCACCATCATGCCCAAGCATGAGGACCTGAAGGTAATTACAAGCGCGAAGCAGACAAAGACATTTGGGAGGACATTTCAGATTTGTCCAACTAGAGTTGGGCCTAAAGTCAAATTGTGTGGAAACGGGTTCACACAGGTTAGAATTGTCAAAACGGTACATAATGTTCTGCTGGTTTTCGGTAGAATTTTGTTCAGATATTCTCAGGCCCTAAAGTAAGATATTCAGTCTACTTGTTGTTAAAAACAAGCCAAAGACATTGACCCTGGGTCAAGCCGTTACGAACCAGATTCTTGTTTGCATTGGAATGACGTGTTGTTATTTATTTGTCTAGCCAAACAAATTGGAATTTCAATGAGAACTACCAGTAAACCAGGGGTGGGCAATCAACATAGGGATGATTTTATTTTGTGTGTGTTTTTGGACTGATATTTATCAAAATCGGTGCATCGATTTGCGGGCCAGAAAAAGGGCAGTTATTTCCATTGTTTCTGTTATTTCTGCATACTTTCGATCTGGTTTTAGGCGTTCGATCTGGTTTTAGACGTTCAAGTGTAGCCTGGATTTGGTTTTCAATCCAAAATGATCATTTATAGAGATGTACCAATGTGGATCATTTTTTTAATTTTCCATTTTATGGCCTTTATAGCCGTTCTAGCACTGATTACAAACTGCAGCCACGTTTCTGTTTATACAGATAATAAGAACATTATGTGAAATGACTTTAATATTGGAAAGGTGTACGTTTTTATTTGCATCTGAAAGTGACTGAAAAGCATCAAAGATTTAGCAAATTTCAGCAAAACATTATGGAAGCTCATCAGGTAATAACTGTGTGTATAAAAAGGTAATCTGCATTGCTTTCAATTGCAGTTTTGTCACAGTCCCTTCTAAAGTGTCCTGCGCGGCTTGTGTCGTAGAGGAAAACCAAACGCATGTCTTCCCGAGTTCCTCCAACCTTTCAAAAGCTAGAGCCAAAATCTGCTAATAGCGGACATCGGATGTTACTTGTGTAACTGCAGTTCTATGTGCTAAGCGGTGCATTCAGTTGACTATAGACAAGCTCTTATTTTTTACTAAATCCACCGCAGGCTGAATTTAATTGGCTGTCAAGCCAGATTCTGGCTCAGCCAAGTCAAATAGCCTGCAAATGGAACACGATTCATCACAGCATGAAGAAAGCATCAGGCTGTGTGTAGTCATGAATAGACTACTTAATCATGCTTCCCAAAAATGTGGGATTGTCCCTTTCAATACTTCCCAAAAAATATGGGAGTGGTAGAATACAACCCATAGACACTGAATGACCCGGGGTCAAGTGATCACAAACCAGATTCTTGTTTGCGTAGGAATAATGTGGTTAGTTATTAGTCAAGCCACAAAAACTGGAATTTATAGAACTAACTCCCATTACAGCATGATGAAGAAATTGAGCTTCCCATAAATGTGGGACGGATAGAATTACGGGATCAAAACGTTCACATGAGGCGGCCAGACATTCCCACTGTGTTTGTTCTTTCTCATTGGCACTGATACAAAATAATGGTTTGCTATTGATGTCTGGTCTGTGTGCAGGATCCACTGGAGTTCCCGGCCCATGAATTGAGGAAGTACTTCCGTATGGGTGACCACGTCAAGGTGATAGCAGGCCGCTACGAGGGCGACACAGGCCTCATCGTACGCGTGGAGGATAACTTTGTCATCCTCTTCTCTGACCTCACCATGCACGAGGTAAGCAACGTCACATTATTCAACTGGGACATCAATAAAAAATAAAAAATGATGATATTTTGCATAATTCCTACCTAACTTCAGTGAACCATTATCGATGTTACGGGGTGTGTGTGTGTGTGTGTGTGTGTGTGTGTGTGTGTGTGTGCTCTGCAGTTGAAGGTCCTGCCCCGGGACTTGCAGCTGTGCTCTGAGACGGCGTCAGGGGTAGATGCCGGGGGCCAGCACGAATGGGGGGAGCTGGTCCAACTGGACCCCCAGACCGTGGGAGTTATTGTCAGGCTGGAGAGAGAGACATTCCAGGTTGGTACTCGTATTACTCTTCCGCAAAATACATTTCCACTTAAATGATCAGGTTCAGATCAGGACAAAATAAATGTTATTTTATAAGATATTGGGTGTGGGCTTGGAGTCGTGGTTGTGTTCCTGCTGGAGAGATGTTTTGTCTGCCATCTGTTCTTGAAATGGGAACTTGAGTGATTTTGCTAAATTTTAAAATTGGCGCATAGTGTAATGTCTATTAAATTGTGGCAGTAAATCCCTGAGCATTCCTATAGTGCTCACGTGTATTCCTCTTCTTCTCCCCAGGTCCTCAACATGCACGGCAAGGTGCTGACGGTGCGTCACCAGGCAGTGAATCGGCGGAAAGACAACCGCTTTGCTGTGGCGCTGGACTCTGAGCAGAACAACATTCACGTCAAAGACATCGTCAAGGTCATCGACGGGCAACACTCGGTAAGATTCACCACAGTTCTGCTTTCTATAGGTCTAAACTCATAAATGTTTTTCTCAACTCCAGCTTTAGTAGGGCCCTATAAAATCTGCTATGTGGACAGGAATCACGGAATTAAACAATATTCAAAAATGTATTACATTTAATCGGAAATCAACTAAATGTATTGAACTTATTAGATAATTTATTCATTTGCCTAAGATGATCATAATCAAGAACAAAATGCATAAGTGATTCTTAGTTTCCTTCAACTTTCTGAAGAGACAACGTGGAATTGCCTCGGGCTTTGTGCGCATTTGTCTACCACTTCGTGTAGCCGTTAGATATCATTAGCATCATCGCTATCTTCTGGTAGATGGAAAGGCTTTCCAAAAAACCTTCTCAATTTAAATGTTAACTACAAAGTAGCCTACCGTACCTAGCAGAATAATCATTTGCATCAATCCAGTGGCGATTTGTTTAGCAAACTCTGCAATCACATTTGCGCTATTGAAACACTGCTAACCGAACAAGTCTCTTGCTGGTGTACACTTACATTTTAAGGGGATCTACACCCAAAAATGAAAATTCCTTAGATTTTTCCCAGACCTCAAACGTGGTCTCCTGATTTCGTTTAAGCCTTGTTGTGGACTTAGAACATTACAATGTTGTTTTTAAAGGGATTTTGAGACAAAAATGGCATCTGAAACCAGGAAAAACAAAACGTTGAAGGAAAAGTAAATGGAATTAGGCAACAAACAAAACAATTGTCTAGGGCTCTACTATAGGCCTCCATCTAGGTTTGGTGACTACTTTCAAAGCCAGTGTCTGGACTCGAGTCCTCATTGACAAAATTGGTAAGTCGGCTTGAAGAGCTTTGACGTACAGTACCAGTCAAAAGTTTGGGCACACCTACTCATTCTAGGTTTTTTTGGTGGGGGTCCGAGAATGCCAAGAGTGTGCAAAGCTGTCATCAAGGCAAAGGGTGGCTACTTTGAAGAATCTCAAATATACACTGCTCAAAAAAATAAAGGGAACACTTAAACATCACAATGTAACGCCAAGTCAATCACACTTCTGTGAAATCAAACTGTCCACTTAGGAAGCAACACTGATTGACAATAAATTTCACATGCTGTTGTGCAAATGGAATAGACAACAGGTGGAAATTATAGGCAATTAGCAAGACACCCCCAATAAAGGAGTGGTTCTGCAGGTGGTGACCACAGACCACTTCTCAGTTCCTATGCTTCCTGGCTGATGTTTTGGTCACTTTTGAATGCTGGCGGTGCTTTCACTCTAGTGGTAGCATGAGACGGAGTCTACAACCCACACAAGTGGCTCAGGTAGTGCAGCTCATCCAGGATGGAACATCAATGCGAGCTGTGGCAAGAAGGTTTGCTGTGTCTGTCAGCGTAGTGTCCAGAGCATGGAGGCGCTACCAGGAGACAGGCCAGTACATCAGGAGACGTGGAGGAGGCCGTAGGAGGGCAACAACCCAGCAGCAGGACCGCTACCTCCGCCTTTGTGCAAGAAGGAGCAGGAGGTGCACTGCCAGAGCCCTGCAAAATGACCTCCAGCAGGCCACAAATGTACATGTGTCTGCTCAAACGGTCAGAAACAGACTCCATGAGGGTGGTATGAGGGCCCGATGTCCACAGGTGGGGGTTGTGCTTACAGCCCAACACCGTGCAGGACGTTTGGCATTTGCCAGAGAACACCAAGATTGGCAAATTCGCCACTGGCGCCCTGTGCCTCTCACAGATGAAAGCAGGTTCACACTGAGCACATGTGACAGTCTGGAGACGCCATGGAGAACGTTCTGCTGCCTGCAACATCCTCCAGCATGACCGGTTTGGCGGTGGGTCAGTCATGGTGTGGGGTGGCATTTCTTTGGGGGGCCGCACAGCCCAAGGTAGCCTGACTGCCATTAGGTACCGAGATGAGATCCTCAGACCCCTTGTGAGACCATATGCTGGTGCGGTTGGCCCTGGGTTCCTCCTAATGCAAGACAATGCTAGACCTCATGTGGCTGGAGTGTGTCAGCAGTTCCTGCAAGAGGAAGGCATTGATGCTATGGACTGGCCCGCCCGTTCCCCAGACCTGAATCCAATTGAGCACATCTGGGACATCATGTCTCGCTCCATCCACCAACGCCACGTTGCACCACAGACTGTCCAGGAGTTGGCATCAGGAGCATGCCCAGGCGTTGTAGGGAGGTCATACAGGCACGTGGAGGCCACACACACTACTGAGCCTCATTTTGACTTGTTTTAAGGACATTACATCAAAGTTGGAACAGCCTGTAGTGTGGTTTTCCACTTTAATTTTGAGTGTGACTCCAAATCCAGACCTCCATGGGTTGATAAATTTGATTTCCATTGATCATTTTTGTGTGATTTTTGTTGTCAGCACATTCAACTATGTAAAGAAAAAAGTATTTAATAAGAATAGTTCATTCATTCAGATCTAGGATGTGTTATTTTAGTGTTCCCTTTATTTTTTTGAGGGATACATGATATATCGGTGAACATATCGGAATCGGCTGACATTAGCTAAAAATGCCAACATCGGTATCGGCCCGATGTCTAGTTTAACGCCGGTGCATCGCTAAAATATATTTTAATTTAACACTTTTGGTTACTACATGATTCCGTATGTGTTCATAGTTTTGATGTCTTCACTATTATTCTACAATGTAAAAAATAAAGAAAAACCCTTGAATGTGTAAGTGTGTCCAAACTTTGGACTGTTACTTTATTTTCATGCACAAAATGGGACTGTGTTGAGTTTTAGGCCATGTTGCTTATCTCTAGCTGTTTTTCTGTTTGCCAAAGGTGCGATAAGCATGTATAGGTTGTTAGCATATGTGTGGTTTGTTTGCCAGGGGCGTGAGGGAGAGATCCACCACATTTTCCGCGGCTTTGCCTTCCTGCACTGTAAAAAGCTGGTGGAGAACGGGGGCATGTTCGTCTGCAAGACACGCCACGTGGTGCTAGCCGGGGGCTCCAAGGTCAGTCTCCCATTTAGCTCTCATCACATCACTTTCAAGTCTTCCATCTATGCCATCACCTCTTAACCTTCTCCAGTGGGAACCATCAGAGCTGTTGTTGACATTTTTATTCTTCCATTCTTTGGCTATAGCCTCGAGACGTCACCAACTTCACCGTGGGAGGCTTCGCTCCTAGGAGTCCAAGTATCAGCAGCCCCATGCATCCAGGTTGTGGTGGTGAGTGGAGTACAGCTCACAGAGAGCATGTGGTCATAATCCCACTCGCACTATAAACTGTGTATTACACTGCCTTTTGATTTTTAGACATTAGCGAACAGTTGCTTAGTGCAGGATGCAACACTAAATAACAATTATCAGACCACAGGCATTACACAACTCCTGTCCTCTCCTTCAGGCCAGCAGCAGAGGGGTGGTGGAGGAGGTGGACAGATGGGGCGTGGCCGGGGCAGGAGGGACAACGACCTGATTGGACAGACCGTCCGCATCTCCCAGGGACCATACAAGGGTAATGCTGCGTTCATAACATCTCAGAAATGTGTAAATATCAGCATACGACTGGGAGAAATCTACTTGAATGCTCCTCCAGCTGGTAATTACTAGTGGGAAACTCATCTATCATCTCCAAGCTCTTACTTCTCTCACATGCTAAAATATGATGTCGTATACTATTGAAATGATCTCAATAACACCATTTTTGACACTTAAATGCAACAGCAAAACATTATTTACAAAGAAACATCTGTTTTTGAACACTATCATTTTTTTGCAACTTTAATAGCTGTAGTTTTAGTTTATTGTTAACCCAGCTTGTTTGCCATTAGCCAATCTGCGTTCTCAATGAGTTCAAGGCATGCGAATGCACACAAGTAGGATTTTCTGAGTTTCCCCACTTGCTATGAACGCAGAAAAAGGACCAAACCAGGTCACATGTGAACCAGATAGGGTTGTCCTCTGCCATAGAATGGACAATAAACACATTTAGCAGAAGATGCTGTTGCACCATGGGTGTTGGACTTTCAACACTTGGATCATTCTCAATAGGGAATCTTTTGTTCTTGCCATTATTTCCCAGGGTACATTGGAGTGGTGAAGGATGCCACCGAGTCGACAGCCAGAATGGAGCTGCACTCGACAGGCCAGATCATCTCTGTGGACCGACAGCGTCTCACCACAATGTTCGTTCACATCATCAGGGATCTATTACAATGATATATTGTGAACACAGTGATATTAATGCAATAGTTCACCTTTTTAGAGTGTTAATTACTGTTGACTTGTTTTTGTTACATTCAGGGGAGCCAAGAGGCATGGAGGAATGACTTCCACCCACGGACGCACTCCCATGTACGGTTCCCAGACCCCCATGTACGGGACAGGCTCCCGTACCCCCATGTATGGCTCTCAGACCCCCTTACATGATGGTGAGCGAGACACCCCACCAAGGAAATACCTCTATGGCCCTCAATCAGAATATATATCTTTGACCTGCAATATAACTATTCTTATTGTGGTGATCCTTGTTCCCCACAGGGAGCCGTACACCTCACTACGGCTCGCAGACTCCGCTGCATGATGGGAGCAGGACGCCGGGGCAGAGCGGAGCATGGGACCCCAGCAACCCCAACACACCGTCCAGGTAGGCTACATGTGGGGAAAAAACGAAATGTGGGAAAGTGCCTCAGCATTCTATGGTTGATAAGGGTTTGTTCGTCTTTGCCTGGTCAAGAGTTGTCAAAGTTAATACAGCTATTTTTCTGTACTTTCTACAGATCCTGAAAATAGGTTTCCCTAATAGGATAACTTTTTGGAAACGGCCTTTAACCTGTTCCTCTTGTTTCAGGGCGGACGATGACTTTGAGTTTGGTTATGATGACGAGCCCTCGCCGTCCCCTCAGGGCTACGGGGGCACGCCTAACCCCCAGACCCCTGGCTACCCAGAGGTGCCCTCACCCCAGGTCAATCCCCAGTACAACCCCCAGACCCCAGGCACCCCAGCCATGTGAGTCTCACACACACACACACACGGTTTTCCATTGTCTGTTTGCTGTCTTTTTCAATGTCTCTAGGCCCCTTTTACAGTGACGACCAACTGCTCAAGGTGGGTTTGATTCCCTCCGTCCTAGCCAAGTCCACTGACTGTGTGTGTTCCTCAGGTACAACACTGAACAGTACTCGCCGTACACTGCCCCCTCCCCACAGGGCTCGTACCAGCCCAGCCCCAGTCCCCAGAGCTACCATCAGGTGGCCCCCAGCCCAGTGGGCTACCAGAACACACACTCACCAGCCAGCTACCACCCCACCCCCTCACCCATGGCATACCAGGTAAGACCCGCCATGCTTGACATACATTTTTTGCCACTTAGTAGGACTAATGTTGATTTTAAAATTTTACTTGTCTGAAAGCTCAAGTCACTTGTCCCAAAAAAAAGAAAAATGGTCTGTAACACCATTTCTACATCATTGTATGATGCCCGGAACTACTTTAAAAAAGAAAATCCATTACTATCTTTTTACCATAGAGAAAAGATAGAAAAATGTAGGCTACACTCTGCCCATAGGCTTGAAAATGCAAAGAAGCCAGTCTCAAAATACCACACTGCCCCCTTTAAGGGTCTCCTGGAGGATGGTGGGCCACCCTTGGTAGCCTATAAAAATATTGAAACAATTACAACCAAATACTTTGTCTATATAAAATTCATACAACCGCTGAACATTAACAAAAAAAGTTAAAGCAATGAGGCTGACGCAACTGATCAGACAAGCTTAAAATGTTGATAGAAATGTTGATGTACACACGAATGTTCCAAAACGCAATTAGTGTGAAAACACCGCTCTCAAAAGCACACCGCACTCCGAAGCACTTTCATGTGACAGTGGAAAATATCTGTTAGAAATGAAGAGGGGAGATCTAAAGATGCATCAACTAGCATGGGTTACTAATATCACCAGGATTGTGCCTTTGGCTGCTAGACAATAAAATAAGTTAAATTGGAAACGGGTATTCCCAAACTGGGGTACGCAATGCCGTCATGGGTACGCCAAATACAAATGTGATTCACATTTAAATAATACTAATATATATATTATTTTCAAACAGTCCATTTATATTTTCCAACGGGAATATACATTTGCGTGAGTTTTTTTTCTCGCTTGCGTAGCCTCATTTCACTGCCAAAAATAAAATGAAACCATCTAGTGTTCAGCGAAATAACAACACCATGTCAAATAATTAACATCCAATCACATTACCGTTACTCTCTTGCGGGAATTCCACTGATGGTCCATATGTAGCCAAACGTAGCTGCTGCTCATTCCGTTTGCTGGAAAATTGATAAATGGTCAAAAACAGTAAGCGACACATACCAGCTCTACTGGTAGTACTACTACTACCAGCAGTAGTAGCACTACCCTTTGTAACCACGTACCTATGTGAGAGTGGATTCTCGGCCCTCACTAGCATGAAAACTAAATACAGGCACAGACTGTGTGTGGAAAATGATATAAGACAGACTCTCCAATACATCCCAACATTGCAAAGTTATGTGCATCCTTTCAAGCACACCCTTCTCATTAACCTGTGGTGAGTTAATCACAATTTTCAATGAACAAATAAGGTTTTATATGTAAGATGGTTAAATAAAGAGCAAAATGATTGATTATTATATTATTTGTACTCTGGTCCTATAAGAGCTCTTTGTTTCTTCCCTCGAGCCAGGACAAACTCACTCATTCTTATGTTTAATAAATGTATCGTATAGTGTGTGTGGCAGGCTTACAATGAGTGCAAAAAACAACATTTAAGATTTAAGATGAGTACGTTGCTGGAGGTTGAATGTTTGAAAGGGTACGGGACTATAAAAAGTTGTGGAACCACCAATAGAACCATAAGAGATGCTGGTTTCAATGACACATGAATAGTTTCTAAAATAATTCCCTCAACATTTCTATGGTCGTGTTTTGGTTAGGCTAAGCTTCTTTGAAACAAGACATGCGTCATAAAATGACACAACAGGTTTTTAAAAATTCAGTTTGTGGTTAAATAGTTTGTAAATGCTGACTGCATCTGCTCAGATTAAAGGTGGGGGTGCGCAACTCAATATTAGGAAGGTGTTCCTAATGTTGGGTATACTTAGTGTATATTCTTGTCCATTTTATTTATAAAATAAATAAAAAAGTACTTGTTCTGGACAAGCGTTAATGTCGAGCCCTGCCACACACTTCATATTATTTCCCAGACATATGTCTTTCTCTTTAAGGGTGCTGCAATACGCTGTTGTAGCTTTCAGTGTGATGACAAGTGTTGCCTTGTCATTCTTTCCTACTAGTAAGACTTAGTGCTGTTGGTTTATACAATGGGCATGTCTTGCCAGAGGGAAAAAAAGTTTTACAATGAAACACGTTTGGAGGCTAATCTGCTAAATTCATCAGAACCTCCGTAGGCGCAAAGTTAATCTCCGAGCTGCTTCTCATAACCATTGTTATTGAAGTTGCTCTTAAAAATGCTTGTTATTTACTGACTGCCTCAGCTATTGTAGTGGTCCAGATGCTTTGTTGCCCTTTGGCACTGTTCGGTTCTTATTTTTCAGAGTAAATAACCCACGGACACTAGAGAAGCTTTAACCAAGTTTATTCTTCCCAAGGGTTCTGTACAGCTGAAAACAGACAGCTAAACATTTCAGACATCACAGTTTATATACATCCTACTTAAGACACTCCTCTTTACAGTTTATGGCTCCACAGGAAAGAAGGTAACCAAATACTAACCCTGATTACTCCCTTATCCTGTCTAGGACTGGGGTTCCTCGCCAACAGCCAATGAAATTGCAGGGCGCCAAATTCAATTAACAGAAATCAGAACATATCATTATGTTTGGTCAGCAACTAGTCACAGAAAGCATACATCGATTTTCCAACCAAAGAGAGGAGTCACAAAAAGCAGAAATATTGATAAAATTCATCACTAACCTTTGATATTCTTCATCAGATGACACTCCCGGGACAACATGTTACACAATACATGTATGTTTTGTTCGATCAAGTTCATATTTATATCCAAAAACCTCAGTTTACATTTGGCTTTGCCTCCAAAACATCCTGTGAATTTGCACAGAGCCACATCAAATCACAGAAATACTCATAATAAACATTGATAAAAGATACAAGTGTTATTCACAGATTTAAAGATATACTTCTCCTTAATGCAACCGCTGTGTCAGATTTCAAAAAAGCTTTACGGAAAAAGCAAACCATGCAATAATTGGAGTATGGCACTCAGAGCCCAATCAAGACAAAAAGATATCCGCCATATTGTGCAGTTAACAGAGGTCAGAAATAACATTATAAACATTCACTTACCTTTGATGATCTTCATCAGAATGCACTCCCAGGAATCCCAGTTCCACAATAAATGTTTGTTTTGTTCGATTATGTCCAAATAACTCAGTACACAATCGGGCAGGTCCAGGCAAAAGTTCAGACAAAGTCATATTACAGTCCGTAGAAACATGTCAAACGAAGTATAGAATCAATCTTTAGGATGTTTTTAACATAAATCGTCAGTAATGTTCCAACCAGAGAATTCCTTTGTCTTCAGAAAAGCAAATGGAACAGAGCTCGCTCTCACGTGAACGAGCGTCACGAGCTCAAAGCATTCTGCCAGACCTCTGACTCATTCCCCTCTCATTCGGCCCCACCTCACAGTAGAAGCATCAGACAAGGTTCTAAAGACTGTTGACATCTAGTGGAAGCCCTAGGAAGTGCAACATGACCCATATCCCACTATCTTCAATCGGGAATGAGTTGGAAAAACGACCAACCTCAGATTTCCCACTTCCTGGTTGGATTTTTTCTCAGGTTTTTGCCTGCCATATGAGTTCTGTTATACTCACAGACATCATTCAAACAGTTTTAGAAACTTCCGAGTGTTTTCTATCCAAATATACTAATAATATGCATATATTAGCAACTGGGACTGAGTAGCAGGACGTTTACTCTGTGCATGTTTTTCATCCAAACCTGAAAATGCTGCCCCCTATCCATAAGAAGTTTTAAGGTAAGGTGTCTAAAGTAAGATTTGAAAAGAGAGTGCTGATCAGAGAGCAGCGTTGCCTTTTTGTCCCATTGGTATAGACACATGCTTCAACAACTAAACGAACCTTCTCTCTGTGTGGTGTTTTGGCTGTTGTCGGAACGATGCATCGGTGAGACACTTTCAAATCTTAAGTTCCATCGCCCTGATTTTTGATTCCTCCTGTTGTCCCACCCCAGGCCAGTCCGAGCCCCAGCCCGGTAGGCTACAGCCCCATGACCCCCGGCGCCCCCTCCCCTGGCGGCTACAACCCCCACACCCCCGGCTCCAACATCGACCAGACCTCCTGCGACTGGGTCACCACCGACATCCTGGTGCGCGTTAAGGACACCTTCCTGGACAGCCAGGTGGTTAACCAGACGGGCGTCATCCGCAGTGTCACGGTGAGTAGCAAACACCACACCACTCCTCCACGTACCTAGATGCTACAGGGGTGAAGAAAGGCTCTCACGGATTAGATTCTACTTTGTTACCCAAGTTTCCTGTCTGGATTGAAATGGAGGGAACATTACTTTGGTTTTTAGGGAAAAAGAGTTGTATAGAAATGTTAATTTCTATGAGTCATTTGAGTAGAAATGAACTCTGGATTCCTGACAGTAACAGCTCCATTTTGGCTTGTTGATGGAAGAAAGGAGACACTGCCAAGATGGAGCAACACATTTGTCATTTGTTGTATCTTGGGTAGATTGAGGGGAACAAAAACAATTGAATCAATTTTAGAATAAGGCTGTAACATAACAATGTGGAAAAAGTCAAGCGGTCTGAATACTTTCTGAATGCACTGCATATGTGTAACGTCCGTGACCAGTGATATACCAAATATGGGGTATATGCTGTATCATCCCTCATGGGGCGGCAGGTAGCCTAGTGGTTAGATCGTTGGACTAGTAACCGAAAGGATGCAAGTTCGAATCCCCGAGCTGACAAGGTACAAATCTGTCGTTCTGCCCCTGAACAAGGCAGTAAACCCGCTGTTCCTAGGCTGTCATTGAAAATAAGAATTTGTTCTTAACTGACTTGCCTAGTTAAATAAAGGTTAAATTAAAAACATATTTGATGTAACCGATACAAACCATACAGAATGGGGGGGGATTTTTTTATGCCTTATGGGCCTAATGGTAATGACATGTATTTTACCGGTAAAAATGTATTACATTTTTTTAATGTGACGTGAACACAACCTGTCATGTTTTCATCTGACTGTCAAACAAATCACTTCAAAAAGTAGGCTACCTGCACACGTTCGTCCATTCCAAAATAGTTCCAGTATCCAAACAGTGCACCTAACGTTTATTGAACAGAAAGAAAATATGTTACAAAACATCAGTGTAATGACACACTCTTGCATTAATTGATGCTGATAAATTTACTTTTTTTTTGTAAAAAGAAAAGTCGACACCTGAAAAGGGGCTGAAATACGGGACGGAAATACAGCCATCTGTGTCTCCTGAGTTTGCTAGCAAAAGCTCAAGACCATGAGAGAGGCAGAGTAAAGAGATTACTGCGACTGAAACAACCTGAAACTGTCACTGGTTTAAACCATGACGAGAGGTGGGGAAGTTCGCTTCATTCGGAATAAGCTTATATTTTCATATTTTTACCGCTGTAGCAGGACAAAATAGCATTTTATGGCTCAGTTGATAGAGCATGGCGCTTGCACCACCACAAGTTGTGGGTTCGATTCCCGGGGCCACCCATTCGTAAAATGTATGTATGCATTAAGTCGCTTTGGATAAAAAACTTTGCTAAATTGCTTATTATTTGTATTATGCTAGAAACCAATAGAATTGTTAAATTAGAGCCCCCCCCCCCCCTCACGTTGGAGTTTTGTTGCATTTAGGGGATCTTGTCTTATTCCCCCCTTTTACTATTCTTACCTATGTGTTATGTTGACAAGTTTGTTCTGTCAAACACAACATGAACGTGCTGAACCAAGTACTCCCAACATTGACCCGATGCGTCTTCTCCTTCTTCAGGGTGGCATGTGCTCCGTCTTCCTCCAGGACACAGAGAAGGTGGTGAGCATCTCCAGTGAACACCTGGAGCCTGTCACCCCAACTAAGAACAACAAGGTAAGGCTGCTTCTCACCACAGCACCTCTTCGCTGGACTCAGAGCTCTGTGGACAGATGCATTGTTTTTGGGTTCATAAGGCTCTGGCTGCTCTTGGTGTGTCATCTGTGGTGCCTCTCTCCAGGTGAAGGTGATTCTAGGGGAGGACCGCGAGGCCACGGGGATCCTACTGAGTATTGACGGGGACGACGGCATCGTCAGGATGGAGCTGGATGACCAGCTGAAGATTCTCAACCTCCGCTTCCTGGGCAAGCTGGAGCTCTGAGCCAACACACTTCAACCTCACGCCCTCACTGCAAGGCAGCGTCACTCAAAACAAGCAGAATAAGTGCCTCCATGTTCACTATCAAAGATTAAAATTGCCCGTTTAATTTTTTTCCAGTCAAACTTGTGCTGTTAGTGAACTCCCATTGGTTTTTAGTGCTCTATGTTTGTAATTTCTGTCTATGCTTTACTTTTTTGTTATAGAAGCTACCTTTTGGTTACATGTGTACAATGTCAATTAGATTTTAACTGTTGCACTGTTTGGTGTCTTAAATAAACATTTTATACATTTTATACATTGGTTTTTAGTGCTCTATGGTTGTAATTTCTGTCTATGCTTTACTTTTTTGTTATAGAAGCTACCTTTTGGTTACATGTGTACAATGTAAATTAAATTTGAACTGTTGCACTGTTTGGTGTCTTAAATAAACATTTTATATATACGCAACAATAAGGTGCTTTAAAATACTCATTTATTTTGCCAACAAAATGTATATTTGGACTCACCAAAAGCATGTTTGCAAAACCAAAATACTTAAAGGACATAAAGTGCCTGCATATTACGAGTGCCTTAAATGTAATCTGTGTCAAAGATGTGAGCCCTGCAATTGAAGAACTTGTTTATTATTAGGTTAAGCCAGCAGGCATGGCAGCCCCGTCTGTGTTGAGGGCAGACGTAACACTAGTCACATGGCTGGTGTGGGCGGTCGTGGTTTATAGGGAAGTAGAAGACAGGGGAGTCCTGTGGACAGGGGTGCCCAGGAAAGGTGTGCCAGAGCTGGGTAGGTTCTGGTTCAGCTCCCTGGTCCTCTTCGTGATGACATCCAAGGGTGAGGTTTTGAGACAGAGGGATCTTCACCTGGACCAATATTTCTCGTCCCTGAGGGAAGTGATGGGGGATTTCATTTACATACCCACAAATAAACAGTTTCTCTACATCTGCAAAATCTTGGAAGCATCAGTGCCACTGCCAAATTACACCAAAGGCAAACAACTCTCAAGTGGTGATAATGTGTGGTTTGGTACAATACTACAGTGACTCTAGCTTGGTCCCAGATTTGTTTTTGCACTTGCCTATTCCAAAAGGTTTGGCATGACACTTGAGTGACAAGGAGCTGGCATGATGGAGCAGACAGGCTATGGATTCTTACCGAGCTCTTAGCTTACCTTTTCATCATTTATACACTGAATCTGGACATCGGGGTCATCTCCAATGACTGGGGCCAGAGCATGGTTGACTTTATCGTACTGAACAGATGGCAGAACAATACCGTAACTGAATTCAAGTTTCATTCTACTTCCCCATGTAAACTTAAGTTCAATGTTAATTGCCTTTTTTGTCATAAATAGGAAATTATTTGTCATGTTCTCAGAGTTTCTGTTTCTGATCTCAACCAAACAAGTTCACTTAAGTGGTTCTATTTTATAAGATCCTACTGAAAACCATTCTGCAAAAACACAATAATAGATAATTGAATTATAGCCTTCATATCCTTATTTGGATGTAGTGTCTCAGTCTGTACATGAAAGCATTGTAATTTAGCTTCTGTAAACACCACAATGCATGCCTATAGCTGTCTCTTAACCATTCCCCAAGGTGATAGTGACTACCTACTGGATAAGACTGGTTACAGGAGGGCTTTATGCCTGCGTCCTCCAAGGCTCTGAATAACAGGTGGAGAACAGGTAGCTTAGCCAGGATAAAAGCCGTCAAGAGGTTCGACTATGTGTAATGGTGAAACAGGCAGGTTAGGTTTGTGAATGTGAACAGTGGGGCTGACCGGTCAATATCGAAGCGCCCGCGTAGTTTCAGACATATCTGGAAGTAACGCAAGGGAGAGTTCATGCCCTCCACACAAGCAGCACAAGAGCCATGTTTGATCCATTCATCTTTCCTGTTGGAGAAACACAGGGACATTCAGTGACACGCTCTGCTATGCAGCTGTAACACATTTTATTCTGCAAACCGGAATACAGTAATATCTTTTATTCTGTGGGGACCTCTGAACCTTTCCAGTCAATCTAACAGAGAAAATAATGTTGTACAGTGCATTCGGAAAGTATTCAGACCCCTTGACTTTTTCCACATTTTGTTATGTTACAGCCTCATTCTAAAATGTATCAAATTATTTTTCCCATCTTCAATCAACACACAATACCCGATAATGACAAAGCGTAAACATGATTTTAGCAATTTTTGTAAATGTATTTTTATTTATTTTTTTACCTTATTTACATAAGTATTCAGACCTTTTGCTATGAGACTTGAAATTGAGCTCAGGTGCATCTTGTTTCCAGTGATCATCCTTGAGATGTTTCAACAACTTGATTGGAGTCCACCTGTGGTAAATTCAATTGGTTGGACATGATTTGGAAAGACACACACCTGTCTATATAAGGTCCCACAGTTGACAGTGCATGTCAGGGCAAAAACCAAGCCATGAGGTCGAAGGAATTGTCCGTAGAGCTCCGAGACAGGATTGTATCAAGGCACAGATCTGGGGAAGGGCACCAAAACATTTCTGCAGCATTGAAGGTCCCCAAGAACACAGTGGCCTCCATCATTCTTAAATTGAAGAAGTTTGGAACCACCAAGACTCTTCCTAGAGCTAGCCGCCCAGCCAAACTGATCAATCGAGTGAAAAGGGCCTTGGTCAGGGAGGTGACCAAGAACCCGATGGTCACTTTGACAGAGCTCCAGAGTTCCTCTGTGGAGATGGGAGAACTTTCCAGATGGCCAACCATCTCTGCAGCACTCCACCAATCAGGGCTTTATGGTGGGTAGAGTGGTCAGACAAGCCACTAAAGGACTCAGACCATGAGAAACAAGATTCTCTGATGATGAAACCAAGATAGAATTCTTTGGCCTGAATGCCAAGTGTCACATCTGGAGGAAACCTGGCACCATCCCTACGGTGAAGCATGGTAATGGTAGCATCATGCTGGGAGGATGTTTATCAGGGACTGCGAGACTAGTCAGGATTGAGGGAAAGATGAACAGAGCAAAGTACAGAGATATCCTTGATGAAAACCTGCTCCAGAGTGCTCAGGACCTCAGACTGGGGTGAAGGTTCACCTTCCAACGGGACAATGACCCTGAGCACACAGCCAAGACAACGCAGGAGTGGCATCGGGACAAGTCTCTGAATGTCCTTGAGTGGACCAGCCAGTGCCTGGACCTGAACCGATTTAATATCTCTGGAGAGACCTGAAAATAGCTGTGCAGCGACACTCCCCATCCAACCTGACAGAGCTTGAGAAGATTTGCAGAGAAGAATGGGGGAAACTCCCCAAATACAGGTGTGCCAAGCTTGTAGCGTCATACCCAAGAAGACACGAGGCTGTAATCGCTGCCAAAGGTGCTTCAGCCAAGTACTGAGTAAAGCGTCTGAATACTTATGTAAATGTGATATTTTTTTTCTTTTTTTTAATACACTAACACACCTGTTAGTGGTTTATCATTATGGGGTATTGTGTGTAGATTGATGAGGGGGGGGGACAATTTAATCAATTTTAGAATAAGGGTGTAACGTAACAAAATGTGGAAAAAGTGAAGGGGTCTGAATCATTTCTGAATGCACTGTATATTAGAGATGGGGGAACAGGTAGTGTAAAGGTTGAAGAAACAAATTTGGTAAGTAGACCTTTTACCTGGGGTTGGGGTAAATTTGAATTAAAGCCAGTCATTTCAGGAAGGAAACTGACATTCCAATTCAATAATTTAAAAAAAGGCCATTTCTTTTTAATGACTTCTCGATAAACTGAAAAGGAGAAGCTTTTTATGTGAAAAATGTACTTCCATTGAAAATTGACCCCCATCCTGCCTCTTACCAGAAGAGAAAACTGGATTGGGTCTTGAGTAGGGATGGCCAAAGTTGAGAGAGTTCGGGGTCCAGCTCCTGAAAGAAAGAGGAATGTCTTCTGAACACACAGATTCTTCATTGTCCTTCGATGGTGACTGTAACCAGAGACATGTTTTACCTTGAGGTCAGAGTGGAATATTGGCCAGCAGGAACAACATGTATGAGCTTTCGAAGGCCTAGGTCAAAAATCGAAAAATGATCAGATATGAATTGTCATTCTCATTCAGTTTATTAAGGTCAGTCAAAAGGTTTTATTCTGATAGGGAATGACAAAAATGAATGGGTATATATAATTCATTTAAACTCCAAACGTTTGTATTTTTACCATAGTCCATGGATAGTCCACGTCTGGATGTTTGGAGGTATTCTGCATTGTGATGAATTCTTTAGACCCTGTGCAGAGTTAGATTGAGTTAGAATAACAAGAATGGGTGATTGACGACGATGAGGATGATGAAGTGCTATGGAGAAGTGGTTGAACTCACCAAACAGAAACTCCCAGGCCACTGCAGAGTAAACTTCAAACACTGCCATGTACAGAACCTGGGAGAGATAGAAGGATTCTGTATTCTCATGCCCAAGACTATTTAATATTTCAACATAACAGTACATCACACTCACGATAGAGGCACATTTAGGCTGGGTTTCTGTACAGCACTTTGTGACATCAGCTGATGTAAGAAGGGCTTTATAAATTGATTTGATTGACATGCAACTATGCTTGTCCCAAAAGACAGTATTATAGTCAAAAATTAACAATGTACTATAGAAGTTGAAAATAACTCAACTTAAATGGAGAAGTCCAACTTCTGCACTTGATCGATCTACATTTCACTGTTGGATTGAAGTATTTACAACGCAAGATCCCAATCTTACTTTTCCTGCTGGTCTGCTGTCCAGTGGTCAGACTCCATGGTGACGGTAAGGACAGTCAGCAAGGCCACCATGAGCAGCACTGGTGAAAGCATATTGATGCTAGTCTAGGAGTGTGTGACCTAAATATATTGGCTACAATTGCATGTGAAAAAAAGTGTGAAGTATGTTGTTCTCATAAACACTAAAGAAACTGCCTACCAAGTCAATTCACAGAAATGTCATAACAAATGATGTGCTAACATCTTGTGTTAGATGCCAGTTGAAGAGGTATCATACATTTCACAGGTGCATGCCTTACTGTTGAGTCAGGGGTTGTCTACACTTTGCTAAATCTTACTATCTTTGTTTACGTCTCTAACTACAAACAAGTACAGCTAGAGCCATACACGTATGCCTACAAACACCAACAACATGTGCACAAGCCCTATAGAACAACTATAACAAATGTGTTTTGAGACTTACCAGAGAGAGTGAATGATCATGTGTGACTGATCTATAACGACAGTTCCCTGCTAATGAAAAATGCTAAACCAAAACACTCTGTTTGCCTGATCTCATGATCACAGCTGGGGAGAGGTGAGACAACAGACTCGGTTCCTCTTTCTGAGGACCTCAACACAGAAATGAAACTAAGAGTGTCTAGTTTTGAGACTCTTCTAGAATATTATTCACACAACTGGAAGATGGACGGTGTGCACTGAAAGCAAGTGAATACATTAGAATGATGCAAATACAGGAATGAGATCACCTAAGTACAAACTGTCAATGAGCAGCATACATTTTGCCCATAAAGAATTTCATTTGAATTCAAATAAACATATGTATATTTAATGATGTGTGAGAGCAGAAATCAATGTGAACAACGGCTACCAAAGAAGCAATTGTAGACCATTGGTGGGAAGGCTTGAGCAGAGTTTGGTCTCTCCTGGTGACCATAGTTTGGCTGGCATTCAGAAATGCTGCAATATGTGACTGCGCCCTTGAACAGGCCACGGCTAGACAAGCAGCAAGAGGCTTCACACTGAGTACAACCTCCACCATGAATCACCTACTGGTAAAAAATAACAATTTTTCCAAATGTTTCTTTTCTCTCTGCTGCCAGTAGTAATCTGAATCATATAAAGAGTTAAAATATTATTAATAGATTCTTGGATCTTATTTGGAAAGAGAACAGTTGGACTGACCTTTGTACAGCCTTTTATTAATGTGGAGAGTAGAAGGCAAAATCTGTAGCGATATCTGTTTCCTGATTACTTGTTGCTAAGTATCAAATAAATAAAAACAGTTCAGTATGTGTGGGGGATAAGTTAGACAGACTATGGCCTCAAATAACCTGTTGCGGGCCTCGTCTCTGCCCCGGTGGTCGACTGAGAGTAAGGCCAGCATATAAACCACTTTAGATAGTTAAACAAGAAGGGTGGTCCCAGAAGATTCTGATGTCATTCTAGAGAAATGCAGTTACAGAGATATATTACTATCTGTCTAGATGATCTCTCTGTGAGGTCGTATTGGACTCATATTGTCATTCAGATGAAAATGTAATACAAACTGGGTCTTATTGATCTTTTAAAATATGTAGTTTACAGGCTCCTTCTGAGAGGTCATATCCCTCTCACTTCTCGGCGAGGTGGAAAAATGCGATGGTATATTAGTCTTGTATATTTTTATTGATTCACATTTCCTCTATCGGTCCTTTATGGTTTCTCTAAGCAAACTGTGCCGTGTCCACATATAGCTTCCACATACGTACGCACACACGTATACACACACACATGGAATTCAGTCCAAGGGGAAGGGTTTAATGTTCCTCTCTCCCTCCAAAATATGTACTCTAATTGGTTGATGTCACAGGTTGAGTGGCAGTCATTGGCTGGCAGCAATGCCAGTTCTCGCCCCGCTGGTTCAGGCCCCCAATTTGACCTTGGTAGATATTACACTGTGGCACAGTTTTCTTAAAGGGACAGAACCCAAGTCAATAGAAGTATACGAAATGGTCTTCAATGAAATGGAAAGGTTTTTGCCTGTGATAGTAAAAAGTAGTAAGAGATTGACCTTAACTCCTGTTCTGAACATTTGAGATTTACTATGCAATCTGATACACGTCAAATCAGTTTTCTTGATCTTCTGATCTTGTGTGAAAATAATGTTCTATACACTGATCTTTACAGGAAACCTACTGATCGTAACAGTTTGTTGAGGGCTGACAGTTGTCACCCACTTCCCTTGAAAAATAGTTTGCCCTACAGCCAATTCTGTCGAATCAAAAGAATTTGCAAAAAACAATCAGATTTCGACAGAAATATGGCTGAGATGCAAAGAAAGTTCAAGGAGAGGGGGTACAAAAATGATCAGATTAATAATGCCATTGACAAAATTCAAATTCAAAACAAAACGAGACATGACCTTTTTCAAGGGCAGTCTCGCAAAAAGACGCATTCTTGCATTTTAACTACCCGCTATTCAAAGCGCTCTGAACAAATTAAGGGAATCGTTCACAAACATTGGCATATTCTTAAATCCGATGATAGTCTCGGTAATGTGTTTTCTGACCTTCCCTTGGTCGTATTTTCGCGGGGCAGAAATCTCCGAGACCAATTGGTACACTCTGATTTAACCCCCCAAGATATTCATGAACAACGTCTATTTGCGCCCCTATTGGATGGTAATTATAAGTGTAATGGCTGTGCCCAATGCAATGGCACTTATAAATGCAGATCCTTCAAACATCCACAAACAGGGACATCGATCCCAATCAAAGGTGTTATTACGTGCTCCACTAAGGCAGTTATTTATCTCATAACTTGTCCTTGTGGTAAAAATTATGTGGGTAAAACAAAGCGTGAATTAAAAGTACGTATCTCAGAGCATCGTAGCACCATTAGGTGCAAAAACTTGACCTACCCAGTTGCGGCCCACTTCTTGGAGGCAGGCCACTCGATTTCATCTTTGCGTTATATTGGCATCGAACATGTCACCCTCCCTAGGAGAGGGGGTGACCTTGATAATTTATTGTTAAGACGAGAGGCTGCTTGGATATTTAATTTAAAGACCCTTGCTCCCTTTGGTCTTAATGTGGACTTTGATCTGAAGCCATTCTTGTGATTGTTGTGTTTGTTGTGACTTTGCCATTGTGGTTGTTTGTAGGCTTGTGTGGTCTTTAGTGAGTCTATGATCGTATGCTATCCATTTGTATTAATTGTATGTTGCTCATTCTATGCCGTTTTAATATGAGTAATTAACCAATGATATTAGGCCACTGTTGGCCATGATTACAGACACCTGTGTGTCTTGACACTATATATAAACGAGTCATCCCGCAGTGTCTGTGATTGTACCCTGATGAAGACAGCTTGCCTGTCGAAACGTTGGTAATTAAATATTTTTGCATCTGAGCTCCTAGAGTGTGCGGCTCTCCTTTATTTTTCAAGTTTTCTACTCCGCTAGCCAGCACCTCGCCTACATAGGTGTGCGTTTCTTTTTCTTCTAGACAGGTTGAGTGGCAGTCATTGGCTGGCAGCAATGCCAGTTCTCGCCCCGCTGGTTCAGGCCCCCAATTTGACCTTGGTAGATATTACACTGTGGCACAGTTTTCTTAAAGGGACAGAACCCAAGTCAATACAAGTATACGAAATGGTCTTCAATGAAATGGAAAGGTTTTTGCCTGTGATAGTAAAAAGTAGTAAGAGATTGACCTCACAGAGAATGTTTACGTGATACCAAGATCAATAGATTAAAAACTTGAAAAGAGATGACTTTCTTTCAGAACACATGTCCCCAGTGATGAAATAGTCCTGTTACAATGAATAAACATAATGGGTCGGAACAAATGGTATGGGTTGACCCCGATTTTCAACAGATTATCTATTTGACAATAATGGTTAAATACCGGTATGCACTTGACAGTGTCCTTTTACAGAATATCTAAAGAATTTCGGTCTGATTTCATATTTCATTAGGAGTGACAGATTATCTGTCAAAGGAAGTTGAATCTCTACCTTGTTTACAGAGAAGGCTTTTGGTTGGTTTTTGTATCTTGGAGGATGTTGATTTAATCAAGCATATTTGATGTCTAGCATCACTTTGGATGGAAAGCGTATCTAAGATGCCAAAATTGTATATTCACTCAGAATGTCTTAAACATAGTGAAGAAGGTGATACACACTTCAAAGTCTGTGTAATTTTCCCCCTGCATGCTGTTGAAAGAAAAGAAAAAGGAACGTTTGCGACTCTCATTTTTCAGTGTATGCAAACCACTCAAAATGTCTAAAACAGAAGGGGGTACTTCCTCTCATAACCAAGACTGTATACTATTTCAACGGAGAGGGAAGTAAGAGTAACCCAAAGATTATTCCATAGCTCTTTCCTCTTACAAGAAACAACAGGCTAGTATCACATCCCTCTTAAAGTGAAAGGAGAAAAACAGGTGTTGAATCGAAAAAGTAAATGCTATTATCAAATGATTTATTCTACTAGAAACACTATGAAAACAGCACCTAGCCTCAGCCGCTCAGTCAGCATGTCCCATCAAGAATCCAACCAATTTGTTTTGCACATTTGGCCGTAAGGGATGCAAAGGAATGTTTTGGTATAAACCCTGTATTTTTAATCTAGCTTTCACATCCTTTGCTGGCACGGGGTAACATGGGTGATTTTGTGACTGTGGGATCCTTTCAGAAGCTGCCCCGGCTGGCTACCAGAGCCTTCAGCACAACAACCAAACAGATGAAGAACAAGGTGCCAGATCATCAGAAGATATTCCAGGTGAGCATGACATCGTTAGGACACCTGGATGAGAAACAATCCCAAACTAAGAAAACCAGAGGCGTCTTAATAACAGTGAATTTAGATGTGATTTTGGCAGCACAACCTTCATCAGTGTCTGCAGAACATGTTTAATCAAGTACTTTAGAGCAACATTGACCTGATTGGGATCTACTGTATGTGTCATGTTGCAAGCTTGATGAATTGCCTGAGAACCACCGTTGTTGGTTGGCACCTCAGAGGGGATAGTTGTACAGTTCTTCAGATTAATGGTCTGGAATGCAATTCAGTCTGGTTTCATCATCACATATCACAAAGTTATTTTTGGCTTACAATAAAAGCCTCCAATGATTCATGATCATGAATAGGTATTTGAACCCTGACTTTGGTTGCAGGCGGACAACGGCTTGCCAGTCCACATCAAGGGAGGGACCACTGATGTCCTTCTCTACCGTCTAACAATGACCATCACCCTCGCAGGTACACGTTACATTCCTCCGTCAACGCACTCTGTACATTTGGAGTATTGTGGTGCTGGTTTTCTATGCCGTATCACATATGTTCTAATCATTGTGTCTTTCTGTTCTTTTTAGGCACTGGATACTCCTTATTCTGGATTCTATGTGCCTGTCAGCCTAAGGGCAAATGAGGAAGCCCTGCTAATGCATGTGTTTATTGTTTGAATCAATTCCACTTTCTGAACTTCTTCTAATGTCATGGTACAATTTCTGTACAGAATAAATCTCTCCGTTATGCCTCTGTCTCAAGGAAAGCCTGAATGTCAGTGTGTGTAAATGTCAACCACTTAAGAAATATTTCCCTCTATCGCCCATGTGTTAATTCCCTTAACCTCATTGAAAATATCTATTCCTGCCACTCTGTATTCAATCAGAGAAATTATAAGGAACATTTCACAGGGGACAAGCTTTGGAAATATCCCTGTGTTACATGGCCGTAGATAGCAACAAGAGGTGTGACTATTTCAATCAGTAACATCAAAAAGCTAAATGTACTGACGCTTGAAATGTGAAAATCAGTTACAAAACAACACTCCACCCACCAACAGGGTTATTTCATTAAGATTCCATGTTTCTGACAAAAAAATGCATAGATTTGAGAAATACATTTTGGCACACATTAGGTCAATGCTATCCAGTCAGTCACAATCAGACCCTTTCATAACTCAGGGTCAAAATGTAGACATTAGTTTTGTTGGACTGTCATTCTCTCAAAATCAAATCTATTGAATCACAATTATAGCCAAGCTTAAGTTTCATTGCATTTTCTCCTCATAAGCAACTCAGTAAATGAATGATATCATTTACAAAAATATTTATTTGTAGAAATATTGTATCACTTTCATAGACATATGTATAGTTCTCATGTTCAGGGTAATGGGACAACGACTGCTACATCTAGAGACGTATTACAGTCGAGTGACCTTCAAGTATCAGTTTCCCTTCATAAAAGCTTATGTTTGCCCTTGTAAAAACGAACCCAATTTAAAATGTAGGTTCTGCAACAACAACAAATTATTAAATTATATTTTACTGTATTATATAAAAGCCGTTACTATGTAATTATACATTAGACCTATAGTGCAGTTATACTTTGGAACATGATCCCCATACTCCAGTATACAGTAAACATATTAAGATACAGCATATTAGTCAGTCATTTAAGGTATTTAGTGTTAGTCATCCAGATAAAAGAATCAGTAATATAGTAATATTTCCCTGCAGATGCCTTGTTTTTACCATGGAGGGATGAGTAGACACAAAGTGGGCTACATCTCTGTGAACGGTCAGTTGACCCAATGCAACCACTCTAGCTAGCGCAGGAAGCGAATGCTCATCTTGTGGTCGATGTTTACCTTCTCCAGGGACTGTAGGGAAAAAGAAAAGCCAAAGATAGACCGACGAATGGTGGAATTGGTATATTACATCACAATCAAATACAGCATTATGCAGCCACTGAATATGAGAGGAGAGGCAAAATACTGTCATCGTACAACGTACGGTATGCCGTTTGACTACAGAAATGGCCAACATAATTTTCTATGTGTATGACTTAGTATTCTGGTTGCACTGTGCTGCAATGGCCCATGTTGATATCTCATTGTTAGAGCGCTTCCCGGTGGTACCTTGCGGAACTCCTCAAAGGAGATGGCATCATCCTTGTCCAGATCAGCCTCCTGGATGGTGCGGTCGGCAATGCTCTCTAGCTGCTCCTCCGTCACCTGCATCTCCAGCATGGACCGCAGCACCTGTACATCCCAAACCCATTGGCGAATGGGCTTCATTCTATAGGTTCCTCAAATTCAAATCCCGACCTTGAAGCCAGTTCCACTGCTTGTTTCATTGTTCCCCTCTAATCAGGGACTGATTTAGACCTGGGACAACCGGTGGGTGCAATTCATTATCAGGTAGAACAGAAAACCAGCAGGATCCGGACCTCGTAGTGTAAGATTTGAATACATTTGGTATAGGGTGTAGGCATTTTAGCCATCAATTGCAGGGACATACAAGACCTGGTTTACAACAGAGAAACAATTTGCATTACTAACCATTGGTGGTATATTGTGTTGCTCACCATACAGAGTATAATTGTCAGTAAAGCCAACAGTTATTACAGACCTGTAGAAGCTCTGCTCTGGAGATTTTGCCATCCTTGTCCTGGTCATATAGTTGGAAAGCAACTGAAAGGAAAGAGAAAAATCAGGGCAGAACTGACTGAGTTGAATTTGATTGCTAAAATCTATTTTGAGTCAACCACAACAACAAAAAATATCTGCCAGAGGACTCACACTTGATTTTACTGGTCCTACTGTTGACAGGTTCAGGCATACTGGGATCTTTGGGACGTTTTTTGTCCTCAGGCCGGAAGTGGGCCAGGATCCTCACAAAGGAGTGGAAGTCCACCGTTTCCTGTCTGAGAGAAATATTATTTTAAGACCAGAATCCGCTTACATTCCAAAAGTACAGGGTACATGGACATTTTATAAAAATATAAATAAATTGGTGCACAGAATCAACTGAAGTTGAATAAATATTTAGTCTTGTTGATTGTGCTCTCTGTTGTTTTAAGGAGACCTACAAAAAGAATGGACTTTTTTATTACAGCGAAAATTGACATTAACCTTCACCTTACCATTTCATTGGGGAGGTTATCAAGTCAGCAATGTTACTCAAACATGGAAGAAATGTTGTTCTATACCCTGGAGAGAAGAAAGCCCCAATGATCCGATCCCCAATGGGGTTCATCGCCAACCCATTAATGGCTCCAAAGTCCTGTGGGCTTCACAGTAATGGGGATAAAACAAAGACAAGACATTCAGACATAAGTTATTCTGAAATGCACTGTTTTAGTCAACTCTATAAAGCTGACATGGTCCCACCACTTACCGGAGAAGGCCGGTCTTCTCCTTGTCCAATGCTTCGAAACGGTCATAAAGTCGAACAATGTGTGCAGGGGTGACTATGATAAAGAGAAAACAAGAGAACCATAGATTCATGCTATTAGTAATGGGGCAGGACAGTGGCACACCAAATAATTTAATCAATATATGCAATAACCATATAGAGGCCAGTTCATTGCTCTGGATACCACTCAAGCAAACACTCCATGAATTATTCAAGCATTTATAAAAGTAGCCTAAAGGCCAAATTATGAATTTTCCTACAACTTATCAAAGCCATATGTATTTGTCAATATAACTCTCTGTTCAAAGCTTAGACATCCAATACTGTATTTGGTTGGGTAAGACGCATACGTATTTTGGTCAGCCAAAGTTGCGCGCGCAATTTGCGCACCTGTCAAGCATCAATCTTATGGTTGCAAAAGCGATTAATAATTTGCACACATTTCAACATGTCTGCGCTTTAAAACTTTGATGAAAAAATACAACAGAAGCAAAAGAAAAACTGAGCTCCATACAGCTGTCACAATAACATCTATAATGAAATCCGTTATACGCCCACTCAAAGATTTGTCTTCGAATTTGGCATAAACTATGAAATCATTGTATAATCATGACAATCTCAATACAATTTTTATAGTAGCCTAAATTACAGTCCTACCCATCGGAGAACTTACAACCCGTTTCTTGCATTCATTCTTCGACGTTTGGAATTTTTGACAGGGTGGAGTTTGTCGAGCCCATTTACACAGAAAACAAAATCTGTTTCACTCGATAAATAAACGTCAGGTCCCGGAACTTCAAATTTTCCTGCTAACTTCCCATTGCCTATTGTTGAGAAATGATAAACGAGTGTAGCTATGAAATAAACGTTAATATCCTCGACTAGAGCAAGGGTTTATTGAACGTCAAGTCAGGCAGTTCAGGGCTATTGACAGACATCATATCTACCCAACGGCAGTTAAACCAAGGGGTTCAAATGACCAATGGGGTCGTGATTTATATGTTTTCAAGAACACACATTCAAAGTCAAAGTCTGTTCCTACAACAGATCTCCAAGAATGATATAGAATTTTATCAATAGCCTGGATATACTATCCAACATGGATAGCATTATATATAGCAAAGTGGATCTTTGATTAATATATTTGCATTATAGCTATATATTTTAAACGTAACCTTTATTTAACTAGGCAAGTCAGTTAAGAACAAATTCTTTGTTCTTGGCCAATTGTGCGCCGCCCTATGAGACTCCCAATCACGACCGGTTGTGATACAGCCTGGAATCAAACCAGGGTCTGTAGTGACACCTCTTGCACTGAGATGCAGCACATTAGACCGCTGCGCCACTCGGGAGCCCTTATATCATCCCTAATAGCTTGCTACCAACACTAATCCATTACATAATGGAATCTTTAACCTAATGATTATAATAGGCTACTAGCCTGTATGCTCCTGAGTAGCCTGACCATCACTATACTGTCCAATACAATGTATTACATGCAAATCAAACATGCTTTGCAGACGTTGTTATAGTGGTCCTTTGACACTAGATGGCACCATCCCTTTCAGATAGCAAGGAAACAGATGCAACTCCTTAGTAGGACAACGTGTGCATTGTGAGTAGTCTAGTTATAGTATGGGTCAGCTCTGACCGTTATCAGCTATCAGTTGGAAAGCTGGTTTGTGTATCATGAGTCAGTGAACTGCTCTGCATTTCCTGCATACTACTTTTTCAAAACCGTTAGATAATAGTCCATGGGACTCAAAAACTGTTCCTTCTGAATGAACCTGGTGCTATAAAATCCCGATCTACAATGGTGTTCAAAATGATTCATATTTATATAACTTCTAGGCAACAGGTTTCTACATCAACAAAATTAAGGGTCTTTCTCTTCATCAACAAAAACATACAATTTGTGCATTCTGGATCCTTGCTCCCGAGTGGTGCAGCGGTCTAAGGCACTGCATCTCAGTGCTAGAGGTGTCACTACAGACCCTGGTTTGATTCCAGGCTGTATCACAACCGGCCGTGATTGGGAGTCTCATAGGGCGGCGCACAATTGGCCCAGCGTCGTCTTGCCTAGTTCAATAAAGGATAAATAAAAATAGCTGATCATTTGTTAGCAACGGTTTGAATTTGTTTACATTACTGGCAGCTGTGATGCTTGCCTTGCTCATGTATTTAAATAGCACAAGACTTGAATCATTCTCTTTGCTGACCTTTACTTTTGAACCATTTGTGGGCTAGAAAGATTGCTGCCAACAACAAGAACATTTTAGTAGGCCTACTCACACCAAATGTCAACACTAATAACAAAACAAATCAATGCCTTTTTTCTGTCCACAAACATCTATCATAAATAAATATGTGTCCTTTGTAGCTGAATCATGTTTTTCTGGAAAAGAAAGGCATTTATAGGGCTGGATATGCAATGTGTTGTGTCTCACATAAAATAGACGTCAAATCCATCCACTCCGCTGCTGCTGTCATGTCCCAAACATAGTTTGGTATAATAATTCAGGTCACCTTCATTCAACCAAATAGTAGAGTAATAACACAAGTAAATATGAGAGATGTAACCAGGACGACTGACAAGATGTGAATGTCAAGCCCAGGGCTCCATGCCAAGGCAGCCAGACAGAAAATACCTCAGCCCTCATGATCACACACCCAAGTGCCAAAGAGAGACATTAGCAAGCTGCTCCCCATGTCTTGTTCTATCGTTAGTTGTTAACATACACCATATGTGGCGAGTCACTCACTCAGGAGCCACAGCACAAAGACACACTGGATGGAGCTGGACATTCCTTCCATATTGGAATTTACAGAGAGTTAGGAAGTACGAGTGACAGAGTGGTCCAATCAGTGCTCTCCGCTCAACGAGAGTGAGAAAGCTGGTGTTTTTCCTCTCCTTTGTTCAATTCCTCATTGGTGGCAGAGGTGAACATGCAGGGTGGTTCACTAGATGTTAACACGTCTGTCTCCTCCAGACTAGACACGCACGCACGCACGCACGCACACACACACACACAAGCACGCACAAAGAAGAAGTCAGACTCAAATTTAGCACAGTGTGCTGCTGTATAACATGCCCCAGATTGAGTCCTGGGCTTATAAAAATGTTTTTATTATTGTTACACAAGTAAGCAGCCTCTACATATGGCAGGCTCTTCGTTTTTAAGAGCTGGAATTTTTCCCAGATAACATCTCCCTTTTCACCATTTACAGTTTGTTTATCTTAATGGAGACCAGTAACTCAGAGCCCCCATTACTTTTTTCTCTCCCTATCAGATGTTGAACTATGTACAGTAATAAATCAAGAGTATTTCAAACGGTCAAAGGAGTGAGTTGCCTTCAGTATAACTTTGCAGAATCAAGAAAAGTTTTGTTGACCTAGCTGTAGTACAGTAAACTGAGCAGTCTGGACTCTTGACAGGCATGCATTGTTCTGTGCTGATAGTCGTTCACCACCGTATGTATAGATTCTTTCACAATGTTTATTCTATGATAGGAGATGATTCCATGTTTGTCTTTCATTTCTGTTCTATATTTCTTCTTTCCTATAATCCACACCTTTTGAATCTCACTTTCTGATACCAGCCAGCGAAGTGAAACTATCTAGACTCTTAGGTTCCGTTTCATGACATGTGCCACGGGTCACTGACAAGGTGACACAACACAAAGATTCAAATTTATTCCAGCCGTCTAGAAGTCACCCATGGGGAACTTTGTTTGGCCATTTGTTGCGTTTAACCTTCAAATGAATTAAGACGAATGGCTCTTTAATGGGCAAGGAATAACCAACAAGACAGGCTTTGATTGGAACCTGTCTGTCCAAAGCAACTTCTAACTGCAGAGAACAGATTAACAGAACAAGAGAGCATGACCGTGAAAAAAATAAAAAGATAAAAGCGGACTGAGGAAAGCCCACCTCTCTCGTTTTGAGTAATTTCCACAAACTTTCTATCGGGGCGGTTTTGTCCTTGGTGCCACAAGCAATGAAAGTGAAAGCATGTCAGAGGCTGGGTTGGGCAGTGCGCCAATTGGGTGAGAATGAAGCTTTGCTGGCTATTTGAACTTTGACCCCGCTCTGCCATGGATGATAAAAGACTTGTAAACACCATCCCCAGTCTGAGTGAATGGGAAGGTCAACCGTGTTCCATTCATCTCAAACTAAAGGCACCACAGGCAGAGAGCCCTCTCAGTCTGCCTGAACTGGAAAACTAGAACATTTTCAATTGTCCTGTATGTCATGGCAGGTTAAGCATAGAAATGATGCAGGACAAACAGGAAGCGCAGTTCAACGTTTAGTGTCATACCAGGTTGTCTGCCAGTTGTCTTCTTTACACCCCCTGCATTTCCTGAGAATTGAATAACAATGAGAGAAAAAATCAATATGTCTAAATTACAGGCTACCCTTTGATTAACCAAAATCAATAGCCAATATTAATATGGGTAAATAATAATGCATTATGCAAGAGGATGGCGCTCCACCAGGGTGCTCCACATCCTTTCCCTCTGTTGGTGGTCCTTGCTGGTGCCCTCACACATCTAGGCGCCATCCTTGGCCAACTCCCGCCATGCAACTTGAGCAGGGGACACCCGCTACGTCTCAAGTATGCTCAGCCGCAAACTGGGTCAATTAACCGTGGCTGGAGAGGGAGTCTGTTGACCTGTCTGTCTCCCCCCTCGTCTGTGCGGCTTGGACTGGGGCTGGGGCTGGGTGGGGGAGTGACTTGGAGCTGAGGAAGGGGTGTCCTGCTGGGCTGGGGCAGGCTGATAACGAAGGGAGAACATTCCGGGCCAGCGGGGTGCAGGAGAGACCAGACTCAATGCGACAGACACAGGAAATAACAGTGAGCGGGTGACGCTCTGCTACAACTACCTATCTCCAAAACCTCACCTCAGACACATCAGGGCCTTGTCTAAACAAGATTCCCTTTTACTTTCTTTACTTGAGGCCACACTCCAAGGTCACCAGGATACAGAGGACACTCCAAGGCCACCAGGATGCAGACCACACTCCAGGGCCACCAGGATACGGAGCACACTCCAAAACCACAACCATAACACACCATAACGATCCACCAGCTTGTCTTGGGACAGCATATCTAAACTACAATTTACAACAAACTAAATCCAAAACCCCATCCACCATCCTGAGGTCCATCAGACACCACCCTGTCCCCACAATGCACTGAGCAGTTCTGGCTAATTAATATTGCCATCCAGATGAAAAGGCAGCCATGGGAGGCACGAGTTGAGGCCGGGGGGTTCCTGGGGCTTTTAAGGAGACAACCCCCCGCCTCAACCTCCCTCAGCTAATGATTAAGGTTTAATCTAACAGAAGGGAGCTAAATGGAATGGTAGAGGGGCGCTGGGGCCACCAGGTGGGCAGGGAGGTGGCTCTCCAAGACCCAGGACTGGGACCCTGGGTGTTGAACACTGTGGAAGCCCTTTTAATCAAGACATGCCCTGGAGCATGGCCCATCTGTGACAGACAGGGCCCTCACTGAGGGGAGAGAGGAAGAGAGGAGAGGGAAGGAGAGGAGGAGAGAAGAGAGGAGAAAAACAAAATCAGTTTAACAAAATCCAAGATGGCAGCATGTCAAGTCGTTTGTTTGTGACTAGTACATTTTAACCTACTAATAATCTATTTATTTATGGTTGCGTAACTTCGTTGTTGCGTAGTGCAAACTATTTTATTTTTGCTGGTGTAAAGATCACGGGTCCTCCTCAACTCGGAACTTCATTACTTGAAGTTTACCAAAGTAACCCTATCTCTGGCTGGCCTGAGTTTCTCCTTCGTCCGCGGAGTGTCTTGTCCAAGCTGCTCCTTTTTGCTCTTCGCCTGGCTGTCAGTGGCAGCTCAACCCGTTCTCTCTATCGCCCTCAACACCCAATCTACTCACACGCGCAAACACTCACATTGACTACACGCTGTCCCTCTCTCCACTTACCTTCGTTGGCCTCTTGTTTTTTGGTCAGAGAAAATGACAATTTACGTGGTATTGCTTTGCGCACTGACTTTACTGAACTCTGGAGAAAACGAACATTGTCGCAGGGTGAGTACATCTGACAATGTACTCTCGCGTCCATTAGACATTTTGTCTGCAGGAACTCGCTCTTTTTCACTCGGTCCACTCGTCCAAGTGCCGATGCATTTGTGGCATGATGTGAACAGTACGAATTTGTGTCACTACCAAAGTCTAATGGTTTTAAATGACTGTTTTGTATTGTCTGGAAACTCACTTGTAGAATTCGCTTGCAGTAGGTCTCTTAAAAAAGAGAAGCCGTGCAAGGTTATTAAACAGAGGTGCTTAGTTATTCTTCTGTTGTTGATATCAGGTAACGTGCAACCTAACCCTGGCCCTGATATGCAATGTCTCCAAACCCCCTCTGATTTTAAATCAAGATCTGGTTTTGGTATTTTTCATTTAAATGTACGCAGCCTGTTGTCAAAAATTGATGGGGTTAGGATTTGGGCTAAATCAACTGATGCTGATGTAATTGTGTTTTCTGAAACCTGGCTCAGCAAGTCTATTTTTGATAAGGATATTTGTATAAGTGGTTACAATGTTTATCGCACAGATCGGGTTAAGAAAGGTGGGGGTGTGGCTATATATGTAAAATCTAAATTCCATGTAAGTGTGGCAAAGTCTGAAACTATTTGTAAACAGTTGGAATTTCTTGCTTTAAATATTGAGGTTTCAAAGGGCCTCTCTATAACTGTGATTGGCTGTTATAGACCCCCCTCTGCTCTTGGTGATGCATTTTCTTCTTTGACGCACCTTATGTCTAAACTTCTTTACAGTGAAATGATCTTGATTGGTGATCTCAACTGGTGTTGGTTAAAGCCGGTGTCTGATGATTTAAAAATGTTTTGTAATTCTATGAATCTTACCCAGTTGATTAATTCACCCACTCGCCCAAATCTTAAATGCCCAGATAAATCTACCCTGATTGATTTGATATTGACAAATGTTCCACATAAATATTCTGCGGTTGGTGTTTTTTGTAATGATTTAAGTGACCATTGTGCTGTTGTTGCTGTTAGAAATACTAAGGTTCCAAAGACAAATCCACGTTTTATTCGTAAGAGAAATTTGAAGTGTTTTAATGAGCAGGCTTTCTTTCATGATTTGTTTTATTTTGACTGGAGCAAGATTGAGCTTATCCCTGATGTGGAAACTGCCTGGAAATTCTTTCATGATGGGTTTTTCCAAATAGTAAACAAACATGCACCATTCCGCAGGTTCAGGGTTAAAGGGCGGGATAATCCATGGTTTTCTTCTGAGCTGTCTTGTATTATTCACGACCGTAATCTAGCCTGGGCTAAAGCAAGGAAATCTTGTTCTGATGCTGATTGGCTTATTTTTAGGCAGTTAAGAAACAAGTGTTCTTTTCTTCTCAGGAAGGCCAAGTCTGAATATTTTATGTCTGTTACCACTGATAACCTGAATGACCCTAGAAAGTTTTGGAATGCTATTAAGTCTATGTCTGGTAACAGTAATGTTAATGAATTACCGTCATGTGTTTTGAAGGACTCTGTTGCTATATATGACAAAACTGAAATGCTGAATTGTTTCAATGAGCACTTTGTATCATCTGGTAGGCTGTTTGATTTAGTGCCCTCTGTCTCTGTACAGCCCTGTGTGGATGAACCAGTGTCCTCTGTCTCTGTACAACCCTGTGTGGATGAACCAGTGAGAGCTGGTCAAACTTTTAGCTTTCTGCCATTCTCAGTGCAGGTGGTACATAAAGCCCTGAAATCCTTAGATCAAAGAAAGCCTGCAGGTCCTGATGTTTTGGATCCCTGCTTTTTAAATCTGGCAGCTGATTTCATAGCTGAACCACTTACATATCTGTTCAATCTAACCCTGGAATGTAATGAAATTCCAAAGATCTGGAAATCAGCATTTGTCCTACCACTTTTAAAAGGGGGAGATCCAACTCTTTTAAATAATTATAGGCCAATCTCAAAGCTGTCACCCCTGGTGAAAATACTTGAAACCCTTGTAAGTGAACAGCTAAAAGAGTTTTTATTTACTAACTCTATTTTATCAATGTACCAATCGGGCTTCAGGAAGAAGCATAGCACAATTACAGCAGCCATGAAGGTTTTAAATGATATCACTGAAGCCCTTGACAAAAAACAGCACTGTGTCTCACTTTTTATTGATCTCTCTAAGGCTTTTGATACAGTTGATCATGCTATACTGAGGCAGAGATTGTTGAGTGTAGGTCTTTCGGAGCATGCAGTTGCATGGTTTGCTAACTATCTGTCTGATAGAACTCAGTGCACTCAATTTGATGGGCTTATGTCTGTTAAATTGTCTGTCCTGAATGGTGTGCCCCAGGGCTCTGTACTTGGTCCTCTCTTATTCACTATTTATATAAATGATTTAGACAGAAATGTCCAAAATGCACAACTTCATTTTTATGCTGATGATACTGTTATTTACTGTTGTGCCTCATCTCTTACAAAAGCTTTCCAGAACTTGCAAACTGCTTTTTATACTGTTCAACATACCTTGTGTCAATTGAAGCTTATCCTCAATACTGACAAAACTAAACTAATGGTGTTTTCTAATGCAAGAAATAGACCTCTGAACCTTTCACCTGTTACTACCTGTCAGGGCAAGGAGATTGAGGTTGTAACCTCATACAAATATCTTGGAATTCTAATTGATGACGGCCTCTCTTTTAAATTGCATATTCAACAACTTACAAAAAAATTGAAGCTGAAATTGGGATTTTATTTTAGGAATAAGGCCTGTTTTTCTTTTGAAGCCAGAAGGAGGCTAGTATCAGCTACATTTATGCCTTTACTAGACTATGGGGATATTTTATATATGAATGCTTCCGCTCAGTGTTTGAGATCAATTGACACTCTTTACCATGGCACTTTGAGATTTATTTTAAACTGCAAAACCCTTACGCACCACTGCACTTTGTATACCAGGGTTGGCTGGCCTTCTCTAGTCACTCGTAGGCTCAGTCACTGGTATACTTTTATTTACAAAGCCATTTTGGGTTTACTACCTTTTTATTTGGGCATTTTTATTGTTCAGAAATGTGGTGGGTACTCTCTTCGTTCACTGGACTTTATCCTGCTAACTGTTCCAAATGTCCGAACTGAATTTGGTAAAAGGTCTTTTATGTACTCTGCGCCATCGTCTTGGAACACCTTACAAAATAATTTTAAACTGGAAGAACTTGTCCCGATTGGTGTTTTTAAATCACTGATGAAGGATTTTGAGGCTGATTCCCTGACCTGTCAATGTTTTTAATTTGCTGTTTTTGATATTGTTATACTCTTGTGAATTCATGAATGGTTTTTACTAGATTACTTGTAGTTTTTCATGTTGTCTGTCTGTAATTTTTTGTAATGACTTGGTGCTGCCTATCTTGGCCAGGACGCTCTTGAAAAAGAGATTTTAAATCTCAATGAGCCCTTCCTGGTTAAATAAAGGTTAAAAAAAAAAAAAAAAAGGAAGAGAGAAAGGGGAGATGAGGGGAAAGGAGAAGAAAGGTGAGAGGAGAGAAGGCAAGGAGAGGAGGAAAGTCCTTGAAGTGGTTGTGAGAGAGGTGCTGCTGGGGAGGGGTTTGGGCAAGGTTGCTTGGTTACACTAATTTCCCAGTTTGAAGAAGTTTCTCTTCCCTGTGCCAAACGATGGATTATAAATCGACTCCTCCTTCCTCAACACAAACGCACCTCAAAGTCAAAGTGCTTAACATAACTGTGACGTGTACAAACCCAGCTACCCCCTCTCTGAGGGGACGGTTCAGTGCCAGGCTGAGATTCCTCTTCTCATTTGGAAGTTGGCGCTTAAAAAGTGTTAAAGAAACTGATGCATAATAGAGCTGAGGAGAGAACAATACGGAGCGGGCTCCTTGCTTGCCACGCTGACAGATGGCGGGGGAGGAGAACGTTTCTTGGAATAGGACCAGCTCTTAATTACTGAGCGTCTGAATGGAAGACGCTCGGCTCATTAGTGAGGAGCAGGCTGACATGGACCCTCCCCGCGCTGCGCTGGGGGCTGACAGCCCTGCCCTGACCCTAATTGCGCAAATTGCTGGAGCACCGTCACTGCCAACCCACCTCCCCACCACCACACTGGCCTACTGCAGAACGGGAGGTGTGTGTTGGAAGATGGGGGGGGGGGGGTGATGGTGGTTAGGGGGGGGGGGGTTAGAGTTACGCCCTTGTTTCCCCACAGGAATCAAGCCCTGAAGAAAAAGAGACGTTACAGAAAGTGATTGACCCTCAACTTATGTAACTTTAGGCCTTGAGTGTGGGATACTACTGGGTCAAAGAAGAGACAATATTGGATAAATGAGTTACGTTTGGAACCCAATGGGAGAGACAGCAAAAGCTGTGTTGCTCCTATAGTTTTGGTTCAGTCTGTTTAAACCAATGATTTATGCGCACATCATTGGTTTTAACACTGGCTAGCTTTCTGTGGCATGGTTTGTTCTCCACTAAAGGGCAAACTAGCGTGCGAAGCCCATTTCCTTCTGCTTTTCTAATCACTTAATTGTTGTTGTGTGAATAATGTATTAGGCGGGAATGAAACAATCCTCAAAGAGAAGAAAGGCCACTGATCAGCATTGCATCATGTTTAACGTCACTGTAAAACGGCCTCAGACTTCCAGTGATCTATTTCTTTCCAGAAATGTTTCCGGTCTGATTAGGCCCTTATCCAAGTCAGCCCTCCTCCATGGGCCAGATTGAATTACTAAACTAATGATCTACTCATCCGTAACCACTATATATCTGAGTAAATAGCATCTGTTCTTCATCCAATACACTGGCATTCCTTGCACTCTGGATAATTTCCCATGTCTGGATTGCTCCATGTCAGCACAGTACTGATATTCATGTTTGTTGCTCTCATTTGGATGTCTCAACGTTTCTGTAAATGTTTCAACACATTCTCAAAGACAGGTCCTCAATGTGGCCGAAGAAGCCCCTACAATCCCATCCACATCATTGGGTATTTGTGGTAGCACCTAGCATGTGGCGGACGTGGGTTTAGATCTGATGTTGAGCAAAGGTATTTGTCCCTTGATCATAGTACTGGGAAACCACAATGTTCCTTTGTAATGAGTCACACTGTGTATCTATCGTAAATTACACAGGTTTTTCCTGTTTGGGGCTTTTGGACACAATTAACATTGCTTCCACGTCATTTCAATGAATTTATGTTAAACCGATGTGGAACAGACGTTGGATTCACGTCTGTGCCTTGTGGGTGGGGACTGTATGTCAAAGACTTGGTCATATATGTTCTATTTTCTATGTGAAAAATGCATTTACAGTCACAACTTTGACCATCAAGTCTGGAAAAACCTATACTTAATTTTCAGCAAATATGTAAGCATCGACCAAGTAAACAGCGGAGTTAATGGCTTACATTTGAATGACAAAGGAGAAGTGTAGGTAGGATTGCATGTACTAGGGTCTGGTTTCAATCCGTAGCACTGAAGAGCTGCTCTACAGGGTGATAGAAGTTAAAGGCAATGTTCCAGCGTTAGCGGAGACTGCGTTCATGGTAAACGATGCACGTGTCGGCTCAAATCTAAAATGACCTTTACATTTCAATAGTGCGAGAGCGCTGAACATCAGCGATACGGATTGAATCCAGCCATAGGTCTTGATATTTTCTTGAGTTAGTGTATGTGAGTTTCTTATGATTAGGCATCTGACTTGAAGAGGTATACAGTCAGCCACATCTAACAGTGGGAGGCTACCGAAGCCACGAAAACGTACTTCCATATAGAGGCATGAAAACTTCTCTTCCTTTATCATCTACACATCAACCTGTTTAAAAAAAACAACCGACCTTACGAGAGGGATTTTCCAAGTCCCTTCAGATGAAACTGGTTTCTTTATGTAACGCTCTCCAGTCAGAGCTGTGGTTTACAATAAGTAGTAATTACGGGATACGGTTAGGAATCAAAAAACAAATGTGTTTGCAATGTCTCAGAAGACTAAACAACAACTTCCGGTTTAACTTTCTCTATGACTCCGTCAGCATTGACTCACCAGACTCTTTCCATCTAACAGTGGATGGGGAAAAGGACGAAAGCCCAGGGCAACGGGTGTTAAAACGTTGCTAAAGTGGTGTTGTTGAGGAATGGTTGTCCTGAAGGAACATGTCAGGACTGAAACTGAGACGCTCAGATTTCCTGCCAAGACTTCCTCCTCCAAGGAGAACTCAGATTGTTAAGATATTCTCTAAACAAGCTGCTGAAGGGAACATACTTAACCTAGACCTAATGAATACATTTGGCCACATTAATAAGTAATGTTGTTCCATGTCTGTTTAGTTGTGCCATACTATCATTACCTATGGCACTGTGTAACTATTCAAGCATATCATAGGGATTTCGTTGGACATTTAGTCCTACTAAAACAGGTATACAGTTGAAGTCGGAAGTTTACATACACTTAGGTTGGAGTCATTAAAACTAGTTTTTCAACCATTCCACAAATTTCTTGTTAACAAATTATCGTTTTGGCAAGTCGGTTAGAACATCTAATTTGTGCATGACACAAGTAATTTTTCCAACAATTGTTTACAGACAGATTATTTCACTTATAGTTTGCTGTATCACAATTCCAGTGAGTCAGCAGTTTACATACACTAAGTTGACTCTGCCTTTAAACAGCTTGAGACACTCCAGAAAATGATGTCATGGCTTTAGAAGCTTCTGATAGGCTAATTGACATAATTTGAGTCAATTGGAGGTGTACCTGTGGATGTATTTCAAGACCTACCTTCAAACTCAGTGCCTCTTTGCTTGACATCATGGGAAAATAAATAAATAAATATAAAAAATTGTAGAACTCCACAAGTCTGGTTCATCCTTGGGAGCAATTTACAAACGCATGAAGGTACCACGTTCATCTGTACAAGCAATAGTACGCAAGTATAAACACCATGGGTGTCACGTTCCTGACCTGTTTTCCCTTGTTTTTGAATTTGTTTAGTATGGTCAGGGCGTGAGTTGGGGTGGGCATTCTATGTTGTGTGTCTAGTTTGTCTGTTTCTGTGTTCAGCCTAATATGGTTCTCAATCAGAGGCAGCTGTCAATCATTGTCCCTGATTGAGAATCATATATAGGTGGCTTGTTTTGTGTTGGGGATTGTGGGTGGTTGTTTCCTGTCTCTGTGTTTGTGTTCTGCACCAGATAGGACGGTCTCGGTTTTCACGTTTGTTGTTTTGTATTGTTGTAAGTGTTCACAGTTCGTTATATTAAACATGTTGAACACTAACTGCGCTGCATTTTGGTCCACTCCTTCATCCCAGGAAGAAAGCCGTGACAATGGGACCACGCAGCCGTCATACCGCTCAGGAAGGAGACGCATTCTGTCTCCTAGAGATTAACATACTTTGGTGCGAAAAATGCAAATCAATCCCAGAACAACAGCAAAGGACCTTGTGAAGATGCTGGAGGAAACAGGTACAAGGTATCTATATCCACAGTAAAACGAGTCCTATATCGACATAATCTGAAAGGCTGCTCAGCAAGGAAGAAGCCACTCCTCCAAAGCCGCCATAAAAAAGCCAGACTACAGTTTGCAACTACACATTGGGACAAAGATTGTACTTTTTGTAGAACTATCCTTATGTCTGATGAAACAAAAGCAGAACTGTTTGGCCATAATGACCATCGTTATGTTTGGAGGAAAAAGGGGAAGGCTTGCATGCCGAAGAACACCATCCCAACCGTGAAGCACGGGGGTGGCAGCATCATGTGGGGGTGCTTTGCTGCAGGAGGGACTGGTGCACTTCACAAAATAGATGACATCATGAGGCAGGAAAATTATGTAGATATATTGAAGCAACATTTCAAGACATCAGTCAGGAAGTTAAAGCTTGGTCACAAATGAGTCTTCCAAATGGACAATGACCCCAAGCATACTTCCAAAGATGTTTCAAAATGGCTTAAGGACAACAAAGTCAAGGTATTAGAGTGGCCATCACAAAGCCCTGACCTCAATCCTATAGAAAATTTGTGGTCAGAACTAAAAAAGCATGTTTGAGCAAGGAGGCCTACAAACTTGACTCAGTTACACCCGCTCTGTCAGCAGGAATGGCCCAAAATTCACCCAACTTATTGTGGGAAGCTTGTGGAAGGTTACCTGAAACGTTTGACCCAAGTTAAACAATTTAAAGGCAATGCTACCAAATACTAATTGAGTGTATGTGTCACGATCGTCGTAATGAGGCAGAGTGGACCAAGGCGCAGCTTGATAGAAAGACATCTTCTTTATTATGAAGACGAAACAAACGAACAAAAAACAGACGACCGTGAAGCTATTCAAACAAATAGTGCTGACACTAAACACTACACATAGACAATTACCCACCATAGCCTACTGCCTATGGCTGCCTTAAATATGGCTCCCAATCAGAGACAATGAATGACAGCTGTCTCTGATTGAGAACCATTCAGGCAACCATAGACTTACCTAGACACCTACACTCAACACAAACCCATACACTCTACCAAAAACCCCTATACCATACAACCACCCAAGACGAAACAAATACACACAAACATCCCACCTGTCACACCCTGACCTAACCAAAATATTACAGAAAACAAAGATAACTAAGGCCAGGGCGTGACAGTATGTAAACTTCTGACCCACTGGGAATGTGATCAAAGAAATAAAAGCTGAAATAAATAATTCTCTCTACTATTATTCTGACATTTCACATTCTTTAAATAAAGTGATGATCCTAACTGACCTAAAACAGGGAATTATTTACTAGGATTAAATGTCAGGGATTGTGAAAAACTGAGTTCTAATGTGTTTGGCTAAGGTGTAGGTAAACTTCCGAATTCTACTGTATGCAAGCCAGACTTCATGCTAAGCTATAATCCTCTGCATCTCAGTTTCACGATGAGGCTGAATGTTTTCAGTGTGGCATGGTATTTTACCTCCTCGCTATCTTAACAGCTATGTTTATGTCATGTCATGTTTAATGGATATTTACAAGCACAGGGATGCAGTGTCTTTGTCTCACATAAACGATTTCTGGATTTTGACCAAGTTATGAGTCAGCAACACATTACTTCCTGTTTTCTACGATAAGTTACAAATTTGCATTGTGATAAGATCCCCTCCCTTCCCTTTTCTGGGAAGACCCTTACAAGTATTGGATTTTCCAGACACAATGTCAACATAAATGCCCTGCAAGCCATCACAGTCATTACACCACTATTAAAGCTATATGGTGAACCAGATAACTTTGAGGAATATTTGAGTAATATTACAGTATGTAATAATCACCTATTACACATCTATTAAGGATGTTTTAGCATTAATAGATGTAAAATGCCTGTTTTCGCAACCTTTATGCAGTTCAATGACACATGATATAATCAACCTTTACCGACACAGAAAATAAATGCAGCGCTTTGGTGCGATTTCTTCACTGTGACACGCAGGGTAAAGAGAGAATAGCGGAAAGTTAGTAGTACAGTCAGAGAGAAAACTGAGATATCAAGGAGCTCGGTGACAACCCTTCGCCTGTGGGCGATGTCTTTCCAAGGAACAATCTCAATGATGGATGCACTCTAACCTCTATCTCTCCATATCTGACTGGTTGCATATTGCAGAGGTGTGCTTCTAAAACTCAGGGCTATGTGTGAGGTAGCTGAGAACAGGTGAGGAGATGAAGAACGATGTTTTGAATGGCCATTGGAACAGAAAGGATATTAGGACTTAGATTGAATGATCATACTAGGTTACATTACATAACATGCAAGAGGCCATTACGGTACGTGGTTTGGTTTGGTATGGTATGTCCTCAGCTCTGAAACACACTCCGAACGCCTAAATAGATGATTCCCCTCAGTGGTCATCTATTTCATGACAGCATTTCGTGGGAGAAAATCACCAAAGTGTTTGTTTATGCCAAGCCTATCTGGAATTTCTGGATCTTGAAAGTAGAGGCAAGGCGTAGAACAATCAGAGTAATTACAAGGAACTTAACGCTGCTTGATATCAACTCGTAGGGCTTCACTGTTCTCCAAGACCAAAGGGTGAACCAAACAACTTATGTCACATCTGACTGTAGCCTATCTAGTCTTATCTGAATATATGCTGTTGTTGTTGTTTTGATAAGAACCACTAATTGCAACAACTGTGGAATTTAGATGATTCCCACATTGGCAGAGTTATACTGGTTGAACTATATTTAGAAATATTGTCCTGAGATTCATGATCCACATGGCGATTAGGTATTTAGTTTGTTTTTAAATGCTTGTCATGCCCCATATGCAAAAGTTAAAGAACATGTCATTGCATTAGGCTACTTATATGAATTACCTGGTTTATGTTAGATCAATCATCAATATCTAATTTATACAGTTGTTATTACCTCAAAAGTTGTTTCTTTACTGCTTGCATCCTGTAGGCCTAATTGGCAGAGTAGGTTATATGCCCAAGTTTACGGCCGTGGTTATGCCATAAAGAACTGTTGAGACCAAGGCCACAGGAAAACCCAATCCCAAGATCTCGAACATGGAATGTTTTTGAAATATATTGCCCTACCCTACACTTTGTTTAGGATGATTTCTGACACGTGTTATCTTCCTTGTTTATGTGACTCACCTCTGGCACGCGTGGTATGAAGATGTATTCAACAGAAGTGGTAAATTCACCTTGGCAGCTCCAACACAGCTACACCTCCGACACCTCCAAAACATCAGCTATGTGCATTATTCTACCGAACTACATGACCTTTGTTTTAGAGGTGTTCAGAACAAGGTTAAGGGCAGAGAAAGCTTGTTGAACATTAAGAAAACTTTGTTGTAGAGCGTTTAACACAACATCCGGGAAGGGGCCAGCTGAGTATAAGACTGTAACATCTGCATATAAATGGATGAGAGAGCTTGTTGTTGATTTAAATTGAGAAGAGCATGGGGCCTATGTTTGAGCCTTGGTGTACTCCTTTGGTGACAGGCAGTGGCTGAGACAGCAGACGTTCTGACTTTACACACTGCACTCTTTGGGAAAGGTAGTTTGTAAACCATGCCAAAGACCCCTCAGAGACACCAATATTCCTTACCCGACTCACAAGAATGGAATGGTCTACCGTATCAAAAGCTTTGCCAAGTTAATAAAAATAGCAGCACGACATTGCTTAGAATCAAGGACAATGGTGACATCATTTAGGACCTTTAAGGTTGCAGTGACACATCCATAACCTGAGAGGAAACCAGATTGCATACCAGAGATTACTATAGACATCAAGAAAGCAAGTCAATTGATTATTTACAAGTTTTTCCAACACTTTTGATAAACAGGGCAAGATATAAATTGGTATGTAACAGTTAGGATCAGCTTGATCTCCCCCTTTAAATTAAGGACGCACCGTCCGGATAGTCCATCTTCAGACTATCCAAATAAAGTGTGACCATGCGCATTCCTCTACTAACTGTTAGTAAAGGAACGCGCACTAACGCCCTGGACCAGAGCTATGGTCCATCCAGACCATACCAAGGAGAGGGCCTGTGTGCAACACCTGCGGCAGCTTCCCTGCATCTAGGAAGTAACTATTCAAACATGTTTGTAGGAATTGTTTAACAATCACAAAAGCATACATGAGAGTTTAGGAGACTATTGAAACACCAAGCAAAGACTGCTCTACATACAAGAGAGCCTGGTGGTAGTGTTCGGAGTAATAACAGTATAGTTGTGTTGGGAACTATAATAGCACTGGAATGGCTATAAGCAGCACCATCAACAGCCTACGTTTAAATAATCGGGTTGTGTCCACGTCCATGATTTATCAGTGTCGCGTCGTTAACTATCATTAAATGTGAATACTGTATCTTATCAAATCAATTATTTATGTGTAATTTAGTTACGCGATTAAACTAATTATGTAACTTTAATTAACTAGGAAGTCGGGGCACCACGGGAACATGTTGTTTATAGAGTTTAAATTCCCGAATATAACTCTTCAGATATTTTCTTATCTTATCGAGTACAGTCTTGTGTTAATGTATTATTATTACCTCATCAGTCATATTATTGAACATCGCAAACCCTTGGATTTCTGCACAAACCCTAGCCTAAATCATGAATCAGCGATATACAAATTGGTTCAATTATTTATTTACTGACGAACTTAATCAATCACAGAATTACATAATCACACACACAATTAGTTATACATTGGGTGCTACATGATACAAAGAAAAAGTCCATAGCAGACGAAACCGATATGACGGCTTGGTAGACAAAGGAAAGGGGGTGGGGACCGCTTAAGAGCGGGAAACTCATAGCTGATAACTACACTCACAGAAATTGCTAATCATTTGAATATGAACAACCTCTCATTTGAAAATAAATTGCAATTTACATATTTACGAGCTTATGTCTTGTTGTCTCTCTCTGTGGTTGCCGGTCCATCTGCTGGAGAGATTCGACCGAAAAGTATCTGGTTGCGTTCCCCAGGAGACACAGTCTGTCGTAGTTAGAATGGATACTTCAGAGAACCATCCGGAATTGTCCATAGAATCAGATGCATTTACCAGACTGAAGTATTTAAACAGCTGCAGTCTGAATAATTATTCTTTAGTTTGTAGATTTCTTCGCCATTTCAACGTGGGAATGATCCCTACGTTCTTTGGTCTTGTCCTTTGGTAGAGTTGTAGTTCTTAACCATTTCAACATGTAGCGTCAGCTCCATACTTTTCTGGTCTTGTAGTTTTAAACCATTTGTCAGCCGTGTAGCCACCGCTGCACGCTGTCTGGTCTTAGAAATTCAACTATTTGCAACCTTAGCTTACACCGTGGTTTGCGTGGTCTGGTGTGAATTGCGTCATGGGGGCTTTTATACTTGGGTAGAAAAGGGGCCGTCTCATCATGTTTGTGCACACCTGGGCGTGGCTACTGACTGTGCATAAGTTACCATAAAACAACCAATTCTCATTTAGAAGAGTAAATCACATTGTTATCTTTTCAAAAGTATTCTTATATTTATTAATTCATCTTATTCAACATTCAGATGTAAACCTGACTGCTGGGAAATGTACACTTTAAGAGATACAGCTATGTGTGTTTGTCACGCCCTGGCTATAGAGAGGGTTTTTATTCTCTATTTTGGTTAGGCCAGGGTGTGACTAGGGTGGGCAGTCTATGTTCTTTTTTCTAGGTTATTGGTTTTCTATGTGTTTGGCCTGGTGTGGTTCCCAATCAGAGGCAGCTGTCTATCGTTGTCTCTGATTGGGAGCCATATTTAGGTAGCCTGTTTTTCATTGTGTGTGGTGGGTGGTTGTTTCCTGTGTTTGTACCATATGGGACTGTTTTGGTTGTTTGTTTGTACTTTTGTTATTTTGTTCAGTGTTCTGTTGATTTATTAAATATCTCATTATGGGCACTTACCATGCTGCACATTGGTCCGATCCTTGCTACTCCTCCTCAGACGAAGAGGAAATCCGTTACAGTGTTTCCTGTCCTTCATGAGGTCACCAAATGAAACACACTCGACATGACTGTCCCTTAAGTGTCCACGGACCATTCCTACATTCTCAACAATAGAAATATTATATTTTCCCATTTTGGGGATTAGGCAAGAGAAGCTCTTTGTTCTCCCAGAGTTTTCTTTCCCCCCATATTCCATGGTAGAAAAGAGAGTTTCTACCAGGAATTTATGACCGTTGTAACACCTGAGGTGGAAGAGGGGGGAGCCACGATATACACCCAAAAGGGCCACGTCGTGACATCCGTGTTCAGAGGGTTCATAAAGACCGAGAAGCTAAATATGATTGGTGCAATAATAATTGAATAGTTCAATCAAATCTGTTACACCATTTCATGTGTTAGACCTTATTTGAAAAATAAAATTGTATCAAACCAACAGACCTGTAGATACAAAGTTTGCAAACAACATTCCCACACATAGAGGCTCTCATGGCTGCATGCGAACACTATTGAGACATTTAAACAAAACCCCGGGTTACACCTTCGATATCAGTGCCATTGCAATAAGAGATAGCTTGGAGTACGGAATGACAAAACAAAGCGGTGATAAGGAATGTTGCTGTATCAACAACCGTGTGTAATTGTTTCTTTAAAGAGCGCATGCAGGTTAATTCAGTGTTCCTCATTACAGACCGTTATTTTTCTAGAATTCAATGTTTTTTGGATTAATGGGATTTCAACAGCAGCAAACACATACATTGCTATGATTGACACGTGGTACATATTTCCTCTGACCTTTCCTTTTAGCCTTTTATCTCATTAGATTAGGTAAATATTGATAATGATAGGGGTCATAAGGATATAATGTGGTTCAACAATACTTAACAAGTTTGAACAGGTAATCAATTAACAAGCAACACCATCATCCTCTTCCTAGATCTGTAAAGGAAAAATAAAAGCATTGGCACCTGTCAATGTACACTGAGTGTACAAAACATAAGGAACATCTGTTAACATTGAGTTGCAACCCGTTTTGCCCTCAGAACAACCTCAATTCGTCGAGGCATGGACAAGGTGTCACAAGCGTTCCACAGGGATGCTGGCCCATGTTGACTCCAATGCTTTGCACAGTTGTGTCAAGTTGGTTGGATGTCCTTTGGGTGGTGGACCATTCTTCATACACACGGGAAACTGTTGAGCGTGAAAAGCCCAGCACCATTGCAGTTCTTGACACACGCAAACCGGTGCGCCTGGCACGTACTACCACGTTCAAAGGCACTTAAATCTTTTGTCCTAAACATTCACCCTCTGAATGGCACACATACACAATCCATGTCTCAATTGTCTCAAGACTTACAAATCCTTCTTTAACCTGTCTCCTCCCCTTCATATACCATGATTGAAATGGATTTACAAGTGATGTCAGGAGGGATCAAAGCTTTCACCTGGATTCACCTAGTCAGTTTATGTCATGGAAAGAGCAGGTGTTCCTAATGTTTTGTACACTCAGTGTATAAGTAGGCCACAGAAAGGGACAGTGCAGTATAACGTTCCAATGGCTCAGACCTGAAAGCTTCTCCCGACAGGAGTTGCATCAATGAGTGATACCTGGAGATGATCACCTAGTGTTGTATGTCATTGTCTACATACTGTTCCCACTCAAGACCAACATCAGTATGTGGCTCTCCAGACTGTTTCTGTGAGAACGGAGGTTATCCTTAGCTGGGTTAATAAGAGGGATCCTACTAAAGCTCTGGACACATGGCCACTGTCGCAAATCCCTTGTGTTCAATTACCACAATCAGATTAGGGACCCTAGGGCGAGAGTGGGGATTCTCCCTCCGTATACTGTCACTCATCCTGTTGACTGGTTCCCAGACTTAAGGCACATGGAAATACGGAGCTGTCAGATTGGTGCCAACTGAGGAGCAGTGGAGCAGTAATCCACTTACTGAACATATCCACCCTGCAAGCTACGAGGGAATGATTTACTCTACATAGCGGCTACTATACCTGCTTGTGATTTCCTTTGTTCTCAAGAACCAGTATAATAAATCAACTGTATGGTCATTTTATTGTTAACAGATGGAAACCGGGAGCAACACAGGGACGTTAGGTTAATAATTATTCCTCTTCTGGTCTTTAATCAGAAGAACCACTTTCACTTTGACACTTTGCCCATTTAAACTGTTACCAAGGACATAGTGGCAAAGTAGAACAGAAATATGCAAGGCTCGGATTTTCAGCATAGGTATCTGTATTGTGGCAATGCATAATAATTCCACTTAAATCATTTGCTGTCAGACTGATCGTTGATGTCCATCGATTTCCAACACAGCTGGGTGATACATGATGTAACGGGACCTACCGTTCATGTCATAAGATGACCACACAAAAGAGGACATGGGGGATGTAGTGTGATGTCATAGGCCCAATACTGATGTCAAAGGATGTTGTACTAGGTCACAGGATGGTCCATGATCATCTGCCATGTCTGTGGGTCTATAGGGCCAGAGTAGATGGCTGGGCTGGTGCAGGGTACGGAGTTGCCCTCTATCGCTGACAGGAAACGAGTCAACAGGAAGAGACCGCTTCCCAGTTTCTCTTCCAGTCCTATTTTAGGCCCCCTCTGCAGTGACAGGATAGAGACAGGTAAAAACTCTGTTAACCCTCTTTCCCGTAGTCTCCCTCCTAGAGAGAGCAAGTCTCCAGCTTCCTTTTTCTGACTGTTTTTTTTTTTTTTTTTTAACTAGGAAAGTCAGTTAAGAACAAATTCTTATTGACAATGACAGGCTACGCAGGCCAAACCATAATCCAGGCAGAGCTGGGCCAATTGTGCGCCGCCCTATGGGACTCCCAATCACAGCTGGTTGTGATACAGCCTGGAATCGAACCAGGGTCTGTAGTGACGCCTCTAGCACTGAGATGCAGTGCCTTGGAGCACGGCACCACTCGGGAGCAGGTTGTTTCAGCAGAGGTGGAAAAGAAAGTGAACCTCTTTGGTGGAGGAGAAAAGGACAAGAGGAGATAGGGGACAAAGAAAATTACACTTCCTATTGGCATGGGAGTGAAAACAAATAGTGTCGCATTCCTTTGTGTTCTGCCGTAGAGATATAGTAAAGCAAGTTACTGCATTGAGCTGCATAGCCATGTTTAATTATCGCCACAATAGCATAAAAAAATCATATATGAGAGTTCTCAAAACTAGTTGGATATGCTTATAAATCTCTCAGATATGTACGCACCTTATGTCTGGAACAAGCAGCAAGGTATCTCAGTGGATCAGAGAACAAACGCCTACTTGGTCCCTTGTTTCCACCCTTGAACGTCGCATTCACGTGGTATATTAATTTCTGAAACACAGCATGAACATGGCTATTGGAAATGTAGTACCTCATCCCACATAAAGATCAGTGTGAGAGATGAATGTTTGGAGTGATAAAAGCAAAGGAAGTCAAAAGGATTCGATATCCTTGTTCAGTGACGAAATCGCATCAAATCTATTGTAGGATACCTCCTTCCCATGGCATACCATCTCAGTGTATTTCAACCAAGTAGCTGAAATCATAGAAATTGTATTACTCTAATGGATATACACTTTCAAGTCAACATTTCATGATGGGTGGGTTGGCGGCCATATTGAGTGTACCACCCATGACGATGTAGTCAAACTTCCATGGTTCTAATGGTTCTATTTCTATGGAAACCCACTCAACAGCAGCATCATTAACTCCTATCCATTAGTACGGACCACTTCCCACCTATTCTGTCCTCCAGCCTCCACTGCCTCTTGTTATTTTTCAACATGCATCCTGTTTTGCCTGTGTGCGCCGAGGCTATACACATTCATGCAGGAAGCTGTAGGATGGGGGCTCTTTTCTCCTGTCTTGCCTGTGGTCTTCAGTTGCGTCTGGGGAGATGGCCAGTGGCCAACACAGCAGCCGCCGGGGCCTTTGCTCCACGAGCACATTCTCTGAATTCCTGTCTTGTTTGTGCTGAAATGACTGAAGGTCAAGGCCAAGTGGGTCTGCTGCTACACTACAGGTGGGGACAGGGACCCTTACTGTAGCAATAGCAAGGGCATGATGATTGTGAGGCTTCAACAGCTTCATAATAGTCGGCTATCAATAATACTATGCAGTGTGTCCTACCTTATCCGTTTTGGAAGAGAGAGGCTACTTAACCTTTCACTGCAGTGGGCTAAATCAGGGTCACACAAAGTGTTTCTTGGTAGTCTACAACAAATCTACTTTGAAATAAAAGTATACACCTCACACACATGGTTATGGGCTTAAAACATAGAAAACACCTGTACCAGATATAGAGTTGAAATGTATTCAATTTGGAGTTTGCATCCCAATATAATACTTTATACATCACAGAAGACTTAAAGAAAACTAAATTGTTTGACATAGAAGCATTGGATTTTCTGATTTAAAAAAAATCATGTTTAATCATTCTCAAATTCTGAAAAATATGAACAACATTCCACCCCTGAGGCCACTAAGTCATTTGAAAGGGCTAGTAGTTATACGTTCTGTGTGTGTTCAAGGTAATCTGGCACCATACGTGCCAAAAACATCCCAAATTGGAGAACTCACTGTCTGCTTTCCCAACATGTGTTTCTCAAGCAGTGAAACACTGATTGCTGGTAGATTTCCAATTTATTTTCAAAGAGAAATACGTGTTGCCTAATCCGCTGTGCAGAGGCTCTTGAGATAAACCGGTGTTTTGTCAAAGATCACTTAGACGTTGGGACAGTACTGGCGGTGTGTGTGTGTGCACGTGCGCTACGTGCGTGCGTGTTGTATATTTCTGTGCATGCTATGGACAAGCTGAGAAACGCACTGGGAGAGGATTTTAATCAGAGCTGCCATCTCTGCAAGCCCGTGGAATTTTATATTCTATCCCAACGGAAGTGTGTGACGCTCATATCAGACGTGACGAACAATGGCTTCCTGTGTTCTGATATCTATGCACCTGTCAAACGAGGGGGATTGCCAGCAGCCAAACCAGTTTAAAAGAGGTCATAATCAAAGGCAGGCAAGGTTACTGTAGGATATACTATATGTCTAAATGTCATTTCAATTCTAATCGAGGTAGAGGGCAGATGTGGTTCCTTCCGTGTGTCACCACACAAGCCCAACCGTATGGAAGTTGAATTCCCACTTCAACCCTCATTGGACCTAACAAAGTCACCTTCTTTCACCTATACCCATTCACTTCAAACCTGTTGATCGTGAACTCACTTTTGTTTTGACATTGAGGCTTATAATGTGCTTGTATGACCATTTCCTGTTCACTTCCTAAGGTCATTGTCCTATCATGTTAGTTTCGTATTGAGTCTAAAGAATACTGGCTTTAAATAATGGGTGTCGTAACGCCCAATAAAAGCCCATTATGTTGAAATCCCCCTTTATTCTATGTTTACTCTGGAAACTGAAGATGGAGTCCCCTTTCTCACCTTTCTCTTTCTAGCTGCTGTGTGTGCAGGATCCTGAACCCCAAGAGGATAAATCGCTTCCTCTGACTCCCGACGAAAGTTGGCAGCTTAGCACCCTGGAGAGAGGTCAGAGGTCACAGGGCTCTCTGTATGGCCCTGGACTGGCCAATCACAGCGCAGTGAGAGAGAAGCAGCTGTCAGGACTCCCGTTAGATTTTTACTGAGCGGGAAGGGCCTGTTTCGGGCCTGAACCCCCCAGCAGTGGTGGAAATGACCCCTGCTTTTCCTGTTATTAATCTCACAGATAAGAGACTAGGCTGCCTGGTTCTGTACTGGAGAGAGAGAGGCCACCTAAACTCTGTTGCTGCACTAACACTATGAGCCACCAAACAGGCCTGACTTATCATAACTTAGCCATGTCCTGAGTATCATAGACCGCAAACGATGATCTGGCCAAGCTCTGCTACTAAAGTCATGGCCATACAGCAAACCAAGTGTCATGACTGACATCTCATCCACTCTCACTGGAATGGTGAAAAAGGAGTGAACATTGTATTTTATATCGAATTACTGTAATATAATTACGTTTCTTATACTTTAACATCTTCTTGGGTAATTTGCATGATGTCAAATAGCTGTCAGTGTGATTTCCTCTTCCAGATTTACAAGCAGCTAGAGACTGAACCAACCTGCGATTTGAACCAGAGAGGCTACCTTATTACAAGCCTGTTTCCCAAATGTCTCATCATACTGCTGCTGGAGGAGATGATGTCATCACTACCTCCTGTGAGGTACAGGAAGGGTTCAGAGGAGTGGATTATGGGAGGAGGCTCCATAGCACTTGGTCAGTGTCTGCACCCCCTAATGGCTTGGACAGAGACTGGGGAAATAGGAGCCTTTCCGTTTCCTACAAGCCCTAAATACAAAGGATAACTTACGTTTTATAGGTTAGAGACCACAGGATTAGATTTCTGTGATCTAGGCGGCAGATAGCCTAGCGGTTAAGAACAGGTTAATGGTTCGAATCCCTAAACCGACTAGGTGAAAAATCTATTGATGTGTCCTTGAGCATGGTACTTAACCCTAATTGCTCCTATAAGTTGCTGTGGATAAGAAAATCTACTAAATCAGTGGTTCCCAAAATGTGGGGTGCACCCCCTAATGAGGGGTTGATGGGGGGGAGGGGATAATCGTGTCTGCTAAATTACTAATATGTTTTTTTTTAAATAGGTCGGGGATGAGAATGGGAATTCTGAAGCATGGTTTTACATAAAAAAAGGTTTAATTTCATTTTAGTCATTTATCAGACGTTCCTATCCAGAGTGACTTAAAGGAGCAATTAGGGTAAAGTGCCTTGCTAAGGGCACATCGACCAATTTATAACCTAGTCAGCTTGGGGATTTGAACCAGCAACCTTTTGGTTACTGGCCCAACGCTCTTAACTGTCATTGATTAGTGGCACCAGATACCAGAAATCATTTTCAGGTACAGTACCAGTCAAAAGTTTGGACACACCTACTCATTCAAGGGTTTTTTCTTATTTTTACTATTTTCTACATTGTAGAATAATAGTGAAGACATCAAAACTATGAAATGACACATATGGAATCATGTAGTAACCAAGAAAGTGTTAAACAAATCAAAATATATTTTAGATTTTTAATTCTTCATAGTAGCCACCCTTTGCCATGATAACACATTTGCACACACTTGGCATTCTCTCAACCAGCTTCACCTGAAGGCTTTTCCAACAGTCTTGAAGGAGTTCCCACATATGCTGAGCACTTGTTGGCTGCTTTTTCTTCAATCTGCGGTCCAACTCACCCCAAACCATCTCAATTGGGTTGAGGCCGGATGATTGTGGAGGCCAGGTCATCTGATGCAGCACTCCATCACTGTCCTTCTTGGTCAAATAGCCCTTACACAGCCTGGAGGTGTGTTGGGTAATTGTCCTGTTGTAAAACAAATGATAGTCCCACTAAGTGCAAACCAGATGAGATGGCATATCGCTGCAGAATGCTGTGGTAGCCATGCTGGTTAAGTGTGCCTTGAATTCTAAATAAATCACTGAGAGTGTCACCAGCAGAGCACCACCACACCATCAAACCTTCTCCTCCATGACGCACGGTGGGAACTACACATGCGGAGATCATCCGTTCACCTACTCTGCATCTCAGAAAACACAGCGGTTGGAATCAAAAATCTCAAATTTGGACTCATCAGACCAAAGGACAGATTTCCACCAGTCTACTGTCCATTGCTCATGTTTCTTGGCCCAAGCAAGTCTCTTCTTCTTATTGGTGTCCTTTAATCCTTTTTGGGGCGGCAGGTAGCCTAGTGGTTAGAGCGTTGGGGCAGTAACTGAAAGGTTGCTAGATTGAAACCCCAGCTGACAAGGTAAAAATCTGTTGTTCTTCCCCTGAACAAGGCAGTTAACCCACTGTTCCTAGGCTGTCATTGAAATTTTCCGGATTGACTGACCTTCATGTGTTAAAATAAAGTTGGACTGTCGTTTCTCTTTGCTTATTTGAGCTGTTCTTGCCATTATATTGACTTGGTATTTTACCAAATAGGGCTATCTTCTGTATACCACCCCTACCTTGTCACAACACAACTGATTGGCACGAACGCATTAAGAAGGAAAGATATTCTACAAATTAACTTTTAACAAGGCACACCTGTTAATTGAAATGCATTCCAGGTTACTACCTCATGAAGCTGTTGAGAGAATGCCAAGAGTGTGCAAAGCTGTCATCAAGGCAAAGCATGGCTACTTTGAAGAATCTCAAATATAAAATATATTTTGATTTGTTTAACATTTTTTTGGTTACTACATGATTCCATATGTGTCATTTCATAGTTTTTATGTCTTCACTATTATTCTACAATGTAGAAAATAGTAAAAATAAAGAATGAGTAGGTGTGTCCAAACTTTTGACTGGTACTGTACATTGAGAGGAACACAATCGAAGCCGTGAGCATTGGGATTCTTTAACATTGTGGACTTGCCCTGTAATAATATTTTATGGTACAGATTCCAGAAGACATGGAACATGTGGGTTCATAGCTGACGTGCTTGGCTGTGCTTTCCTCCCATGAACAATGCCCATAGCAGGATATCCTCTGGGAGCCCTGAACTTTCCCTAGCAACAGCTTGTTAAAAGGATTGAGGAGCCATATCACTCTGCAAAGTCCCTTCAATAAAAAAAATGTCTCTCTCCTTCTCTCTCTATATCGGTTTCTTCCTCTTTCTTATGGTCTAATATGTGTTGAAAATGTAGAACTGACAACCTCAATAATCCCTCTCTCTCTTCTTTCTCCTTCGTTGATGGTACACAATCAAGTCCTTGCGGCAACAGTGTTTCAATACTCTACATTTAAAGCCCAACCAAACTTTTGAACACAATCAGGTAGGCAAGAAAGGGAAAGTGTCTTAAATAGCAGCAGCAATGATGGGATTAGTTCGCATGCTAAATTAACATCCATTACCATGACTTGTATGTGTTTTAAAAGACCCTCTTTATATATCTTAGCTAAACTTCGCCATTACTTCTCATTTGAATAGCCTTTTGTATTTCTTCACACAGGCTCTGCTGCCTTTGAAGTTGCAGGTCTTTCCTCCATAAAGGGGCTGTGTTGGCCTGGGAAACAAGTTGTGGCTAAAGCAGAATACTGGATGAAGCCCTTTGATGTGGACAAGAGGTGATTCGCTTGCCCCCCCATTCTCTCCCCTTTTCCCATCATCTATGAGAATCACTAACCCCCCTCTTACTACTTGTTACCCCCGCCTCCCCTTACTCTTTGCCCCTGTTACATAAAAGGAGCTCCTCAGTCCTCACCTTAGGACCGAGGCTTTTGGGCCTGGCTCAGGAGAACTCAGCGTGAGAGAGCTGGCAGGAGTGTGTTGACAGCAGGCACACTTCATTATTTTCTTTAGGAATGTAGTGAAGTAAAAGTTGGCAAAAATAGAAATAGTAAAGTACTTAAGTAGTACTTTAAAGTATTTTTACTTAAGTACTTTATTCCACTGCTCAGTAGCCCAGTTTCAATCACATTTCCTGTACAGAAAAGGGGAAATTAGTTATATTGGCCTTCTGGTAACCACTTTGTCAGTTGCATGTAAAACCACAAATTATTGTATTGTCCCATGACAGAAGGAAGCATGTCACTGAAAATGTGTAGTGTACTCTTACCAGCACAGACTGTGTTGATTCTGGTGAACAAATAACCACAGTTTGCTTCCTGTTAACCACAACTGGCAGGCTATTCTTTGTTGAAAAGTCAGCCGATTTGTGGGACAAACCCACAACACTCAAACAAGTAAATGAAATAAAGAAAAAAAAATAAACTCGTGCTCTTGTAGAAGGTGACATTTGTCCTCTCACGAGAGGCCGTTCTGCTTGGGTGTTGCCGTCTGGCTGGCCTCCAGAAGGAAGGACAGAGGCACAGACTGGCACACTTTCACACAGTGCTGTTGATGACTGGCTGTGGCTAGCAGGAGGCCCCCAGACTCTGTGGTGGGGCCCTTTGAAGTCTCAGAAGGAGAGGAGGAGCGGTGGTGGCGCACATTGCTCAAACCTCTCCTTCCTCAGGCGCAGGGCCAAGAGGTAGCCTACCTCCTCTGTGATGTGTGAGTGTGGGACTGGGGACAGACAGGCAGATGGAGAACAAGGGGCTGCCACTGTGGGAACTTCTCCACCACTTCCCCATCGGGCTGCTATACAGCCACGGGAACACACTCCTGTCTGACCGTAATCCGCCAGCTGAACAAAATGTCTACGAGTGATGGGCTGCTGTCCCCTTTCACCTACATACAGTAAAACCGAACCTCTCTGCCATAGCAGAGGAAGTGGGGTGCAGTGCTCCCTTACAGGCCAAATCTACAGTATGGCCCCTGATGTTTACAGATTCACTGTCCAATTAGTGTCATGATACTATATGCCTTTCCCTTATTGGTCCAATGGCATAAGAAATTACATAATTTAAACTAATGCCTCTTTACAAAATTACTTGACTATTTTTGTTGAAAGTTGTAGTTTTTCCTACTGGTAAAACTCAATGGAGATAAGTCAGCCTGCCCTAATCACATAGCAATCCCCCATTGCCTGCCCATGTGAAAACGATCAACTCTGCCTTAATCTGACCTGGGATTGACAGCAACAACGTACATTGCGTTCATGGACATGATAAAATATGCTACCACCACACCTGTCATCCTCTCATGGACGACAAAGAAAATGGTGGCCATCATCACTCAGAGAGAGAGGCCGCATTCTCCTTTAGAGAATGGTCTGAGGCCGAGCTTGGCCTTGTACAGGAAGTGACCTCTCACCCTGGCGTGTGGGCTGTCAAGGGTGGCCTTCATAGACCAGGAGAGAGAGAGAGAGAGAGAGAGAGAGAGAGAGAGAGAGAGAGAGAGAGAGAGAGAGAGAGAGAGAGAGAGAGAGAGAGAGAGAGAGAGAGAGAGAGAGAGAGAGAGAGAGAGAGAGAGAGAGAGAGAGAGAGAGAGAGAGAGAGAGAGAGAGAGAGAGAGAGAGAGAGAGAGAGAGAGAGAGAGAGAGAGAGAGAGAGAGAGAGAGAGAGAGAGAGAGAGAGAGAGAGAGAGAGAGAGAGAGAGAGAGAGAGAGAGAGAGAGAGAGAGACAGACAGACAGACAGACAGACAGACAGACAGACAGACAGACAGACAGACAGACAGACAGACAGACAGACAGACAGACAGACAGACAGACAGACAGACAGACAGACAGACAGACAGACAGACAGACAGACAGACAGACAGACAGACAGACAGACAGACAGGTGTCACCATTGAGTAACTGAATCCTGGTCTGATGTGAGGGAGGTCAGTCCTCCCTGTCCCACTGTGTGTTTCCCCCTGGGAAAAGCCTCCTGCTCCTTTCTGCAGATCTTTATCACCACCCTCTCCCAGCGCGAATGAAACCAACTTCCTTCCTCCTTTCCCACACTTTGGCTCCTATTGTGCTGCGAGACGGAGCTGTCCATCATCGAACCGACTGCCCGTCGACAACATTTATCAAAGGTCGGGCGGTCAGTCCGCTAGTCTACTCAACCAGCAGGATACGTTCAGCAGAGGTCGATGTGGAGCGGGTCAGACTCACTACCGCCATCTCTGACTGGGGCAGCCTGGCTGGTACACAGGGCTGTCACATGGGAGTACAATACAATTATTTACATGACAAACTCCAGAGCTGGTTTCAAAGAGCTGATACAAAAACTGCCAATTAAATATTGGAACAGTCAGTCTGTGGGTGGTGTGTGGAAATGGTGAGTGCCATTGAGTGCTCTGTTGTTGAGTGTCACCGAGTATACTGTACATAAAGCAGCTGGACCCACTGCAGCAGGCTATTCCATCACCACCACAAGCAGCATTCTCCTAGCACTCTTACAGAACATTATAAACACAGCTATTCATTGTGACTCAATGAAATGTTGAAATTCATAATGGATCAAAATGGAGGAATTGCTTGAGAATCAATTCTGTCTGTTGGTAGTCATTTTCCAAGCAAATAAGACTCATAACAGTACAGATACAATATCTGATGTCATGTCAAGTACAGTAACAATGGCTGGTAGTTTAATCAGCTGCGGATGAGTGCTCTCTCTATAGGCCCTAAACTGAAGCAATGTTACCCAATACTCCTATGTGATTTCTTGCTTGTCCAGGTTTGCCGTGAGCCTTGTCTGCACATCTCTAAACCCCTGTGACCAGCTAAAAATGGGCACTCACCATTTCCCAGGGCATATGATTGATTACCCACAACAAATCCACCTTGTCATCTCCTGTTCCTATCAGGGGTGTCAGGTTTCACCAGTGCAGCTTCTGTAAGAGAGATGGGTGGGAGACAGGAGGCAATGGGGACTGTGTGGGTCTTTACCCCAGCAGTAGCCCATCCACTGCCCATCCCGCCCTCCCCCTCCTTGGGAAGCCTCAGTGAGAAGAGTCCTGTTAGAGCAGGGGGTGGGGACAGGTGTGGGGCAGGTCTGCTAGAGTCATCTGCACTAATGCCCAATGGTCACGCAGGTTCTCTCCTCGCACCCTTTCCCACGCTGCCTAGGGTCAAAGGGGAGTGCTTAGCCGGATGTGGGGTTCCCAGTCTAAAGCCCCCAAACACCAGACACTGGCCTCTACAGTCATACTCACCTCCGTATAGGGAACTTTCTGAGCCACCACCACATGAACCACTACGTAATATGTCATGTCAGTCCACTTAGAGACAGGGATCATCAACTAGATTGAGATGCGGGACCATTTTCTCTTGAGTGGATTATCAAGCCCGGAACATAATATAGAAATAATTTGTAGACTGCAAATTGACCAAGGAAGCCCAAACAGATATAATCCCTGACTAAAGCTGAATCAATTCAAACCTTGCTTACTTTGTATACGATCACGTATCTCTTAATTATGTGTGGGAATACTTGGAAACAGATTTACAAAATGTTTGTCACTTGGAGCTGATCTCCTTGTGTTTTTACAGTCTTTTATGTCCAACAACAACACTCCCACAAAATGTTATTTTAATTTTTTGGGGGGGTTTTGCGCAAATAAAACCACGGGTCGCAGGTTGCGGAACGTGGCTTAGACCATCTCTTATGGATGTTTCAAGTCTCCAAATGTATTTCACTCATATTTGTTCCTTGTCTCAGAAACCAGTGAGGACATTCTACACTGTGTGTTGTGGGGTGTGTGTGATGGTGTGGGATTGAAACAGTCATTTAAAACGGATAGAGAGCACATCTTGCTGCTGTTGTGTTGCTCTGCTTTGGCCTTGGGTAAGTGTTCAGTGGCACATAACAATGTATGCCCCTTGCGTCTCTAAGGTTAGGGCTGGGTTGAAACGGGTCTGCTACAGTGTTATCCTGCTGTTTAGGTTTTGTTTTCTGTGTGCGAGCAGTTCATGCTGCTATTGTTTTTCTAGGGAGAGCGAAGGAGGAGAGCCCAGGAGACAAGAACCTCCCATCTGTTCCACAGGGGAAGGAGGAGAAGTGTTTATTTTCCAGCTACGTGACTTGAGAAACCCCCATTAGTCCAAACACAAACCTCTCATGTCCTCTATGATTGATGGAAATGCTGGGAGATGATGTTCCCTACAGCCCCAACAATAGGCTGAGGCCTATGAACATGCCTCTATGGTTAGGTGATTCATCAATGCATCCTACTTGGCACCAAGTAGAAAGTCAACGGGGTGAACAAGCAGGTTACAAACTAACGATGCAGCCACCACTCGTTCTTTTCAAATATGCAAACCACTTGGCAAACGCCACTAGTTTGAATGGCGTTCTTCTTCAACCCCTCAATGAATGTTCTTAGGTCTATTCCCTTTATGTGTGGTCTCTCATGTGGCATATACCACCAGGCTTTGATAAATCTTCCACAAACATAACAGTATGTGTTAGAAGCAGATACTCTATTTTTGGGCTCCATAACCACACAGACAGAAATAAAGAAATTCACATGGACACAAAAACAAAAGCATGTAAACATGGAGGCTACATACCGTGCACGCACACACAGAGACAAACGTTCAGCCGTGCATACAATAGTAGTCTACAGGCTGTTTTGTTTTCATTTTTTCTGTAGATTTCACGAGACAAACAGTCTGGAAAGCCCAGGGATCTCAGCTCCATACAAAAGAATGCAATCAGAGAGGAGAGGGGGAGGAGAGGGGGAGGAGGAGGAGAGAAGATGCTCCGATTAGCTTGTTTTCCCTCTAATTGATTTTTGCTGGTTCGTTCTTTTGCTGTTTTGTTGTTGCAACTGCCTTGTCTCCTTCATAGCCTTCGCTTGAAAAACTCCCCCCCCGGTTACATCCACATTGAGAATCACCCCTGTCTGTTATATCTACATATTTGTGTTGGTCACTTCCTATTTGTCTTGACCTTTGACCTACCAGTCCTCAGCAGCTGAGGGGCAGAGGGTGGTGTCAGGGCCTGACCTCTTAAATAGCTTGGAAGGAGAGAGGGAGAGAGAGAGAGAGCGCGTGAGTTGGTGGGGCCCCGGCTCTACGCATTGCCCCACCAACCTACCACCCAGACTACAAGAAACACCCTTGGAAACGTGCTGTTTATTATGAAATGTTGTTTATCACAATGATGATGCTGTATGAAGGAATTTCAGCACATGTATATTACATACCAGTGATAAGTCAAAAGGAAATGGAACATCTTCCTGCCTGGCCACACACACACACACACACGCAAACCTATGCACACAAAACTTTGTGTGTGTGTGTGGCCAGGAAGACATTCCATTTCCTTTTGACTTGAAAATAAAGAATAGAGGCTGAGGAGTGACGCGTGTGTCAGAACAGGGTTCACTTCCCTTCCCATGTCAGGGCCTATAAATACATGGAAAACAGGAAGCTAACCGGGATGAAATAGTGGGCCGACTTCAATCCTAGATACCTTTACCTCAACACTAACACCTAACATTCACATCATACAAATACAGATATACACCCTATGCCCCTATCAAACAATAAAACAAAAACACATGCAGGCTCCTAGTGAGTGTGTCAAAAGATTAAGCTACTTCACCAGTGTTATGTGCAGGGCTCTTAATAAATACAAATAATTGTAAGTAGCGCTGCAAGATATGGCCCCAAAAATGTAACGATTATTCTAATTCTATGATTGTAATTTGGCATGATAAGAAATGAAAAATCCAGTTAGGAATTATGAATTATGAGTAGGAACCAAAGTTTTGGTCAGTGTTTAACAGGGGCCTTAAATCGCCTCGTTATCGTGAGATGAACGCACTAGCTGTGGGTCGCTCTGGATGGGAACATCTGCTAAATGACTAAATTGTGATGTAAATGTAGTGCTATGTATATTATACACACTATAAATAAGAAAGTATGTGGACACAACTTCAAATTAGTGGCTTTGGCTTTTTCAGCCACACCTGTTGTATAAAATCGAGCACACAGCCATGCAATCTCCATAGACAAACATTGGCAGTAGAATGGCCTAGCTGAAGAGCTCAGTGACTTTCAACGTGGGACCGTCATAGGATTTCACTTTTCCAACAAGTCAGTAAGTCAGTTCGTCAAATGTCTGCCCTGCTAGAGCTGCCCCGGTCAACTGTAAGTGCTGTTGTGAAATGGAAATGTCTAGGAGCAACAACGGCTCAACCGCGAAGTGGTAGACCACACAAGCTCACTGAACGGGAATGCTGAGTGCTGAGGCACGTAAAAATTGTCCGTCCTCGGTTGTAACACTCACTACCGAGTTCCAAACTGCCTCTGGAAGCAACGTCAGCACAAGAACTGTTCATCGTGAGCTTCATGAAATGGGTTTCCATAGCTAAGCAGCCGCACACAAGCCTAAGATCACCATGTACAATGCCAAGCGTCGGCTGGAGTGGTGTAAAGCTCGCCGCCAATGAACTCTGGAGCAGCGGAAATGCATTCTCTGGAGTGATGAATCACTCTTCCCCATCTGGCAGTCCTACGGACAAATCTGGGTTTGGCAGACGCCAGGAGAACGCCACCTGCCCCAATGCATTGTGCCAACTGTAAAGTTGGAATAATGGTCTGAGGCTGTTTTTCATGGTTCGGGCTAGACCGTTTAGTTCAGTGTAGGGAAATCTTAACGCTACAGGATACAATGACATTCTAGACGATTCTGTGCTTCCAACTTTGTGGCAACAGTTTGGGTTAGGCTTTTTCCTGTTTCAGCATGACAATGCCCATGCACCTCCCAGAAGAGTGGTGGTTGTTATAGCAACAAACGGGGGACCAACTCCATATTAATGCCCATGATTTTGGAATGAGATGTTCAACGAGCAGGTGCCCACATACTTTTTGTCTTGATGTGTATTCTATGTATATTATTTGTTGTGTTTAGTTTCCTGTTTGGACCCCAGGAAGAGTAGCCACTGCCTCTGCAGCAGCTAATTAGGGATACTAATAAATAATACTACTAAAAATCACTTGTGAATTGATGTTTAATTGGATTTTCTTTTAGTCGCACTGGTTCTCCCAAAATAAAACTCCAGGTCGCATAGCAAAATATTTAATCGCATATGCGACCAAATTGGTCTCACTTCAGAGACCTGGTTGTGTCACACAAGCCACTACTGTCCAAAGAAAGCATTGCTGCACGTCAGAAGTTTGCGAAAGAGCACCTGGAAGTTCCACAGCGCTACTGGCAAAATATCCTGTGGACAGATGAAACTACAGTTGAGTTGTTTGGAAGGAACACACAACACTATGTGTGGAGAAAAAAAAGGCACAGCACACCAACATCAAAACCTCATCCCAACTGTAAAGTATGGTGGAGGTAGCATCATGGTTTAGGGCTGATTTGCTGCCTCAGGGCCTGGACAGCTTGCTATCGTCAAAGGAAAAATGAATTCCCAAGTTTATCAAGACATTTTGCAGGAGAATGTAAGGCTTTCTGTCCACCAATTGAAGCTCAATAGAAGTTGGGTGATCCAACTTCTAACAGGACAACGACCCAAAACACAGAAGTAAACCAACAAAAGAATGGCTTCAACAGAAGAAAATACGCCTTCTGGAGTGGCCCAGTCAGAGTCCTGACCTAAACCCGATTTGAGATGTTGTGGCATGACCTTGGGGGGGTTCACACCAGACATCCCAAGAATATTGTGGAACTGAAACAGTTTTGTAAAGAGGAATTGACCGTTGTGCAGATATGATCTGCAACTACAGAAAACGTTTGGTTGAGGTTATTGCTGCCAAAGGAGGGTCAACCAGTTATTCAATCCAAGGGTTCACATACTTTTCCCACCCTGCACTGTGAATGTTTACACATTGTGTTCAATAAAGACATGAAAATTGTTTGTGTGTTGTTAGTTTAAGCAGACTGTGTTTGTCTATTGTGACTTGAAGATGAAGATCAGATCAAATTTTATGCACTCACTGTATATAGACTTTTCTTTTTCTTTTTTTTCCTACTGTATTATTGACTGTATGTTTTGTTTATTCCATGTGTAGCGCTGTGTTGTTGTATATGTCGAACTGCTAGGCTTTATCTTGGCCAGGTCGCAGTTGCAAATGAGAACTTGTTCTCAACTAGCCTACCTGGTAAATAAAGGTGAAATAAAAAAATAAAAAATGATGACCAATTTATGGAGAAATCCAGGTAATTCCAAAGGGTTCACATACTTTGTCTTGCCACTGTAGATGTATACTGACTCTACACACACCCACTCACATGCAATCACTATATAAGCTGCTGGCTATACATACAGTGCATTCGGAAAGTATTCATACTCCTTTCATTTTTCCACATTTTGTTAAGTTACAGCCTTATTCTAAAATGTATTAAATAAATAAAAAATCCTCAATCTACACACAATACCCCATAATGACAAAGCGAAAACAGGTTTTTAGAAATGTTTGCAAATTTATTACAGATAAAAAACATTTACATAACTATTCAGACCCGTTGCTATGAGACTCAATTTAGCTCAGGTGCTTCCTGTTTCCATTGATCACCCTTGAGATGTTTCTACAACTTGATTGGAGTCCACCTGTGGTAAATTCAATTGATTGGACAGGATTTGGAAAGGCATACACCGGTCTATATAATGGTCCCACATTTGACTGTGCATGTCAGAGCAAAAACCAAGCCATGAGGTCGAAGGAATTGTCCATAGAGCTCCGAGACAGGATTGTGTCGAGGTACAGATCTGGGAGTGTACCAAAAAATGTCTGCTTCATTGACGGTCCCCAAGAACACAGTGGCCTCCATTATTCTTAAATGGAAGAAGTTTGGAAACACCAAGACTCTTCTTAGAGCTAGCCGCTAGGCCAAACTGAGCAATTGGAGGAGAAGGGCCTTGGTCAGGGAGGTGACCAAGAACCCAATGGTCACTCTGACAGAGCTCCAGACTTCCTTGATGGCGATGGGAGAACCTTCCAGAAGGATAACCATCTCTGCAGCACTCCATCAATCAGGCCTTTATGGTAGAGTGGCTAGACGGAAGCCACTCCTCAGTAAAAGGCACATGACAGCCCGCTTGGTGTTTGGCAAAAGGCACCTAAAGGAATTTCAGACCAGGAGAAACAAGATTTTCTGGTCTGATGAAACCAAGAATGAACTCTTTGACCTGAATGCCAAGCGTCACGTCTGGAGGAAATCTGGCACCATCCCTACGGTGAAGCATGGTGGTGGCAGCATCAAGCTGTGGGGATGTTTTTCAGCGGCAGGGACTGGGAGACTAGTCAGGGTCGAGGGAAAGATGAACGGAGCAAGTACAGAGAGATTCTTGCTGAAAACCTGCTCCAGAGCGCTCACGACCTCAGACTGGTGCAAAGGTTTACCATCCAACAGGACAACGACCCTTAGCACACAGCCAAGACAACGTAGGAGTGGCTTTGAGACAAGTCTGAGTGTCCTCGAGTGGCCAAGCCAAAGCCTGGACTTGAACCATATCCAACATCTCTGGAGAGAACTGAAAATTATTGTGCAGCGACGCTCCCCATCCAACCTGACAGAGCCTGAGAGGATCTGCAGAGAAAAATGGGAGAAACTCCCCAAATACAGGTGTGCCAAGCTTGTAGCATCATACCCAAGAAGACTCAATCCTGAAATCGCTGCCAAAGGTTCTTCAACAAAGTACTGACTAAAGGGTCTGAATACTTATGTAAATGTGATTTCAGTTTTGGAAAAAAATATGTGCTTTGTCATTGTGGGGTATTGTGTGTAGATTGATGAGGGAAAAAATTATTTAATCCATTTTAGAATAAGGCTGTAACATAACAAAATGTGGAAAAAGTCAAGGGGTCTGAATACTTTCCAAATGCACTGTATATACACATCTACCAATCCAGTACCAATCTACCAATCCACATTGTGAATATGGTACTGGAACTGACCCTGTATATAGTATGCTTACTTACCTTATTTCTATATCTTGTGTGTTTTTGTTCAACCTTGTTATTTAGAGTTTTACATTGTTATTGATTACTACATTGTTGGGGTTAGAGCTTGCACGAAAGGCATTTCACTGTACTTGTGCATGTGACATTAAAACTTGAAACTTAAAACTTGATCATGCTTTTTAGTCCATGATTAGGCTTAGTCTGTGTCCGGGAAACTGAGATACCTGATAACCGTTTGGCCTTCTTACTCCTATGCTGCAAACATGTCTTAGCGTAGGAGACGAGATGACAGTCCCTGAGCACCTTAGTACCATCCCATATAATGGTGTCTGTCTGGAATGGAGCGTAGCATGTGAACGCACGATGGAAATCTCATTTGGAGCTGAGAAGGTAAGTGTGTATACAAAATGGAGGTCTTGATTCATGTCTTTTAGCCTTCCTGCTCCGCTTCCTTTTCTCGGTCACACAGGACTGTAGCCAGACACGGTGTAGCCAAAATAGGCGGAGAGGAAGAAGGGTCAGGCAAGTAATGATGTAGTGATGGCAGGTGTGTCTTTCATCTGTGTGTGTTCTTCACTCTCCCTCTCTCCTTGTTCCTCCTCCCCTCTCAATGCACTCTTCCATGTTTCTCCTTTTCCTCGCTCTCCCTCGTGTTCTGCCTCTGCTCCCTACCAACCAAAATGTCAAATGTTCTGATATCATCCACTGAAACAAGATGTTGCACAAAACATTGTATTTCTAAACATGTTCAAGCTGGTGAGAGGAAAATGATGGAGACATTGCAAGGCCTAGAGGGAGTTGCCATTTTTATGGATAACATTTTGGTATATGCAAATACCATGGAGGTGCACGACGAGCGACTAAAAAGACTACTGCAGAAGATAGTCAACCGGACTAAAGTTGAACAGGAAAAGTGTTTCCTCAGGGAAAAAGGACAGACACACACACGTGCGCCACAGCAGGCGGCGTTCCTCAGGGAAACACAGCTACGCTTCCTGGGACACCTCATCAATCCATCAGAAGTTAGGCCGGATCCAGAGAAAGTGGAGGTCATCAGGCAGCTATCCCCACCAGAGAACTTGCAGGAGCTGAAGAGAGTTCTTTGGATGGTTAACTACCTAGGGAAGTATGGCCCCGACCTTTCCACCCTGGGCCAACCACTGCATGAGCTCCTGAAGTCAAAGACAGCGTGGACATGGGACTACACACAGCAGGTGGCGTTCCAGTGCCTCAGAGCTTCCCCCGTCCTGACGTTCTACGACAGCAACAGAGCCACCACAGTCTCAGTAGACGCAAGCAGCTATGGTCTTGGCAGTGTACTACTATAGCTCCGTAGAGAGGAGGGGAAAGCCAGTGGCATACTGCTCTAGGTGGCTCACAGAGGCAGAAACCAGATACGTGCCGATCGAAAAGTAGCGTCTGTCGACTGTTTGGCCCTGTGAGAAGTTTGAGAAATACATGTACGGCCTGGAGCACTTCAAATTAGTGACAGACCACAAGCCCTTGGTCCCACTAATGAACAGCAAAGACTTGGATAATGTGGCTTTACCATGCCAGAGACTACTCATGCGGTTCATGAGGTTCAAACCCACAGCAGAGTATGCACCAGGAAAAACCTTGGTCGTGACGGACACGGTCAGGGAGTCCGTTGACACGCACAAAAAAAGGACAGACACACACACGTTGAGCGTTACGTCGCAGCTAACATCAACAACATACCTGCTACACAGACAGAAATGGAAAACATCAGAGTTGCCCTCGCAGCAGATGATCAAGTAAATCAGGTCAGACTGGTTTGAGCATGTGAGTAAAACCCCAGTCACAGTCAGTGTTTATCCCAGTGAAACAGAACTGTCAGAGTACAATGGTGAAGTCACAGGGGGGAACCGCCACAGGAGGCTGCTGAGGGGAGAGCAGCTCATTATAATGGCCAGAACGGAAGAAATTGAATGGCATCAAACATCTGGAAACCAGGTTTTTGATGTATTGGATACCATTCCACACATTCCGTTCCAGCCATTACCATGAGCCCGTTGTCCCCAATTAAAGTGCCACCAAATCTCCTGTGGGAACCGCATAGTAGTACCACAGACAAAGAGGGCAGACATTGTTGATAGAATACACAATGGACATCAAGGTCTGATCAGTGGTGGAAAAAGTACCCATCGTCATACTTGAGTAAGAGTAAATATACCTTAATAGAAAATGACTCAAGTAAAAGTGAAAGTCAGCCAGTAAAATACTACTTGAGTAAAAGTCTGAATTTGGTTTTAAATATACTTAAGTAATAAAAGGAAATGTAATTGCTAAAATATACTTAAGTATCAAAAGTGAAAGTATAAATAATTTCAAATTCCTTATGTTACGCAAGCCAGAAGGCACAATTTATGTTTTTTAGTTTACTTACGATAGCCAGGGGCACACTCCAACACTCAGACATAATTTACAAATGAAGCATTTAGTGAGTCTGACAGATCAGATATGTGCGTAAATTGGACCATTATCATGTCCTGCTAAGCCTTCAAAACGTAACGAGTACTTTTAGGTGTCAGGGGAACGTATGGAGTAAAAAGTACCATATTTTCTTAAAGAAATAGTCAAATAAAGTACAGATACCTCGAAAAACTACTTAAGTAGCTCTTTAAAGTATTTTTTATGAAGTACTTTACACCACTGGGTCTGACTAAATGGTGAGAGAAAGCCTCAGTATGGTGGCCGGGGATCTCATCAGTGGTAAAGAAAAAGATCCTGTCTTATCAGTCTTGTTGTGAGCTTAGAAAGGCACAACCAAACGAGCCACTAATCTCTATGTCACTCCCCGACAGACCATGGAAAGGAGTTGCTCTGGATCTACGTGAGCGTGAGAAACAAAACTATCTGATCATGTGGGGCGGCAGGTAGCCTAGTGGTTAGAGCGTTGGACTAGTAACTGGAAAGTTGCAGGATCAAGTCCCCAAGCTGACAAAAAAATCTGTCGTTTTGCCCTTGAACAGGAACCCACTGATCCTAGGCTGTCTTTGAAAATAAGAATTTGTTCTTATCTGACTTGCCTAGTTAAATAAAGGTACATTTAAAAAAAAATCATATCAGACTACTACTCAAGGTTAATCAAGATACTACACATCTACAACTACAAGCACACAGGTCACCATGAAGATGAAAGGAACCTCCACAAGGTATGACATTGCAGATGAGTCGTTACTGACAATGGGCCCAAATTCTCGAGTAACTGAGAAATGGCAAAGCACATCACTTCCCGGCCCGCACCACCCTCAGTGTAGGTGCAGGCCACGAAGAAGATTCTAAAGCAGAAAGACCTGCTGGTTGTTCTCCTGTGCTACAGGTCAATCCCATGCAAAAAAACAACAACACAACTCCCAAATTAAGAGGCCCGACAAAAAAACGCATCAGGCTAAAGGATGCATCGGAAAAGAGGAAACAGAACCTTCTACTACAACCAACGTCACAGTCGCTACCGCCGGGAGACACCGTGGTGAAAAGAGAAGTGTACATGTGAAATCTTGCATCGCTTTATTGCTCTTTCAAAACCTTTACAGTAACTGTGTTTCTGTTAATTGCTGTTGTGAAGTACAGTTGTCTTCATTGTGGTTACACTCATTTGTAGAAAGTGTTCAAAGGAAATGTGTGAAAGTTAAAGGAGAAGATATCATAGTATGCACGACAGTGTCACGGCATGTTGTAAGGGAGTTATCTTCGGGCATTCTTGTGAGACGTAAAACAAACGTACCTGGAAAGTTACTCCTCGGATTGGACATTCACTTTATATTACAGCCCTGACCATGTCTTAGCCTGCTGAGCTAAAGGCCACTCCACACCACGGCAGTAATACAACAGGAACAAATGAGGATGGGGTGTAGCTCCCTCTTCCTCATCCTCTGACCGTGGAAGAGGATACAAGGAAAAGACAACAGTGGCAACAATAGAGTCCCTGCCCTGGTGCCTGGTGTCACCCAAAGCCAGGAGCACAGAGAGATGGCTGGAGTTTTTCACCAGTGTTTAGCTAACTCACCAACCCCCCCGCTATTGACCAAGAGGAAAGGGGAAGCCGGAAATAAACACTCACTCATTCAGGAGTTGTATTTATCATTTGAATTGAACTTGAGACCTCCCTGAAAACCATTTTCCCAACCAGATTTCAACCACTTTCTGAGGAAATGATTAGCGAGTGGTCTTTCGTTCATGCACAGAAACCAAGCTGTTCTGTTGTGACCAAACATTTGAAAGAATGTTGAACAAACATAAATACTAAATAAATAGATGGCTAAAAACAGGGTGAAATTGAAAGAGCTTTTAGTATGTTGATAGGAATCGCTGATTATCTTAGTACCTGCATAGAAAACATCTCCATTTAATTGATAGGAATGAGCATGAGTAGCCCATTGACAGCATTCGCCCCGTCCCAAGATGAACATAAGGGAAGTAGAGAATCACGTGCAGAGGGCTCTGTTTTCTGAAGAGATGGCTTTTGACAAGTAGCGCCACAATCAGTTGGCACAGGGCGCAATCAGCCACAGGAAACTAGGGAAGGCCACTTTTGAGGGGCGCAGGCAGGCCCCCTCTCTGCAGCCTTTGCTCTGCGGGGTAAACAGGACGCAGAGTTACTCTGTGACTCCAGCTGCGCGTCTCAGCCACTCCCAGACCTGGGTATACAACCACATCCTGTTTTGACCCAGCACTCTGGCCAATCCAGAGCAGCCATCTTCAGACGGCCACCACTCAGTCAAACCCTCTCTCTTCCACTCCAGTGGCAGGCAGTGTCAATGGGAAAGAGTTGGTTGGTCTTCCTCGCTCCTGACATGACAAATGTTCAAAGTTCAAACTTTAGTGCAAGATGGTTTTTGAATAAAGCCAGGTGAACAGCAGGTAGGCCTGAGGTCTGAAGTCTCTCCACTCCCCTGCTGTTTTCTAACAGGGTCTGAGCACGTGGCACTTGGAACTGATTAACTATAATGATGGTTCGGTTGCCCCTGTTTGATGTAACAGAGCCCCTTGACAGTTAGGCTGTGAGCGTGCACACAGCTATCTGCTCTGTGCATGCCCCCTTTCACTATAAATGAAAGTCATGTACAGTACTATGACATGTTGGGAGGGGTTTCTTCTCTACACAAGCAGTTTAGTGGCATGACTGCGACTTCCTATCATTTTGATACACAGTCATGTTGCTTTCTGTTTTGGTTCCGCTCGCAGAGTGCGATGAAAGGAGCCACACGCCCCTTTGCAATACCCCCTCACCCATGACACACACACACACACACTCTCTCTCTCTCACAGTTCAGAGTGTACTCAACAACACCATGTCCAACGAGCTTAGCAGCTTGCTCATCTTAACCCACACTTTTAGCACCAATGGACAAGAGGATTTGTTAAGATTTTCCTCAGTCTGGACAGCTGCAGGGGGAGAAAAAGGAAGGGAGGGGTGTTGTGATAAAAAGAGAGAAGGAGAGTATCAGGCTTCAGATAAATAATGGTTCATTGGACCATGTTTAGATCGGATTATTTCCCACTGGGCACACCACTTCATTTCAACGTGGAAATGTGGGTAATATTTGGTTGAGACGCTGATCAATGAGATTTCAACCTTTATTCACCCACTCAAAAAGACAGCCAGAAGTTTGTTGTATACCCAATGTGTTATCACTATGCTTTCAACCAGCTAAAAGCACAACACATTTCCAATGGAAAACCAATGTCAGATTTTTGGTTTAGTTGTCATCCAAATGGGTTATCACTGCACTTTCAACCATTTAAAACACACAACAAATTCCAATGGGAAAACAGTGTCAGATTTTTGGTTTAGTTGTCATCCAAATGGGTTATCACTGCACTTTCAACCATTTAAAACACACAACAAAGTTCTAATGGGAACACAAGGTCAGATTATTTATTTGTTTATGTGCTATCGCTGTGCTTCCTCTAATAGCACAGCCAAATGACCTGGATGGCTGTTGAGACTACATAGTACATACTGCAAGTGATCAGGCAGCCTAGCGGTTGAGTCGCTGGCTCGAATCCCTGAGCCGACTAGGTGAAAAATCTGTTGATGTGCCCTTGAGCAAGGCACTTAACCCAAATTGCTCCTGTAAGTCTCTCTGGATAAGAGCATCTGCTAAATCAGTGGTTCACAAACTGTGGGGCGCACCCCCTGACGGGGTCGGTGGGGGGAGTAGAGTTTTTTGGGGGGGTCCCAGTCCGGCTTTCACTTACTCTTGAAAGTTGTAATAGTAGAATCCACAAGGTGCAATTTCAAAATTGTCACTTTTCCTCTTGACATGTCAGTCATTGCATACCTTTGAGGACTATTTATGACTTGTCAGATCAACTAGCCCATGTCAGCTCATGTTTTTTAAGCAAGGTTTTTTAGCCCATAGACTTTTTTGTAACATTTGAGTTACTCAAATATCACACGAATTAGACATGGCAAGATGGACAGAATTTCACAAACATTTGCTTTCAAATTGAGAAATTCTCTGCACCCCATGACAAAATGTGTAGAATTGCAGGAAATAACCTTAAACCTGCAACATTTTCTCTCCACTAACAAGAGGGGTGTGAACAGTTTGTCATAAATAGTGCCTGTGCCCGTAGAAGTAGACGTAGGGTGCGGGATGTTCCCCAATGCTGAAAGAGACCGAGTGAAAAAGTTTGGGAACCACTTTGCTAAATTACTAAAATACAAGATTCTGTGCAGATTATTATAGCAATTGTGAAGATCTCCACAGACCTGCGACTGAAATATCACATTTACATAAGTATTCCAACCCTTTGCTCAGTACTTTGTTGAAGCACCTTTGGCAGCAATTACAGCTGCGAGTGTTCTTGGGTATGACGCTACAAGCTTGGCACACCACGCTTCACCGTAGGGATGGGGCCAGGTTTCCTCCAGACTTGATGCTTGGCATTTAGGTTAAAGAGTTCAATCTTGGTTTTATCAGACCAGAGAATCTTGTTTCTCATGGTCTGAGAGTCTTTTAGGTACCTTTTGGCAAACTCCAAGTGGGCTGTCATGTGCCGTTTACTGAGGAGTGGCTTCCGTCTGGCCACTCTACCATAATGGCCTGATTGGTGGAGTGCTGCAGAGATGGTTGTCCTTCTGGAAAGTTCTCCCATCTCCACAGAGGAACTTTGTAGCTCTGTCAGAGTGACCATTGGGTTCTTGGTCACCTCCCTGACCAAGGCCCTTCTCTCCCGATTGCTCAGTTTGGCCTGGAGGCCAGCTCTAGGAAGAGTCTTTGTGGTTCCAAACTTCTTCCATTTAAGAATGATGGAGGCCACTGTGTTCTTGGGGACCTTCGGTGCTGCAGAAATGTTTTGCTACCCTTCCCCAGATCTGTACCTCGACACAATCCTGTCTCAGAGCACTACAGACAATTCCTTCGACCTCATGGCTTTGTTTTTGCTCTGACATTCACTGTCAACTGTGGGAACTTATATAGACAGGTGTGTACTTTTCCAAATCATGTCCAATCAATTGAATTTACCACAGGTGGACTCCAATCAAGTTGTAGAAACATCTCAAGGATGATCAATGGAAACAGGATGCACCTGAGCTCAATTTCCAGTCTCATAGCAAAGGGTCTGAATACTTATGCAAATAAGGTGTTTCTGTTTTACATTTGCAAAGATTTCTACAAACCTGTTTTTGCTTTTGCATTATGGGGTATTGTGTGTAAATTGATGATTAAAAAACAAAATCAATTTTAGAATAAGGCTGTAAAGTAACAAAATGTGGAACGTTGAAGATCTGACATTGTTTCAAAGGTACAAATTCAACATATTTTATACAAGGTTTGTCTATATTGAAAATTGGTTACACTGACATAATCCTGAGGTTGAAATTTCACTCTGAAAACAGTTTATTTTGATGACTTTTTTCAAATTCTATGTATTTTCCACACAGATTCCACATCACAATAGGTTGACATATTACGTTGATTCAACCAGTTTGTTCCCAGTGGGTTGAGATCCTTCACATTTGATAAACAGCATGGACAATGGGGATGTATCCCCCAAGTATAAGGTTCAGTGTGGTGGGCTAGCATGAACTACCGTAGCTTAGCATCCTGGTTTGGATGTTTGGGCTGGCACATGGAGGCTAGCAGAACCAGACAGAGTAGGGGTAGGATAGGGGCCCACAGGGTCAGGTGCTGAGTGGGACCTAGCCCACATGGCCATGCTCCCCATGGGGGGCCTCTTTGCAGAAGTGCTCCCCTCCCCCCATTTATACCGTTTCTTCTCCCTAACCATCACTTTTTTCTGAAAGAGGGGGGAGGTGGTACTTGAGGCAGGTTATTCTCAACGGATCTTCCAACACAGGAACACTCCATTTCAGTTTCTCATGAAGCTTATTGCTTGAGTAAAATACAGAAAATTAAACTGATTTCAGAACTGATGTTAGAAATCTGATCTCATGAGCGGTCAGCAGATGTGGTCACACGACACTAGGAGCAGTGGTGCAGATTTGTTAACATACGCTTCTCCTTGAATCTATTTTGCACAATACAGGGTCTCATTGAAGGGGGGGTGGAGAAAGTGATAGAGAATTAGCATATATATATACAGGCATCAGTGAGATGGATTAGAGCTGGTCTTTAGAGCCAGATAATGTATGCTGTGGGAACTACGCCCCAGGCTTTAGAGAAAACACCCTGTAGGATCTCTCCCTTTTCTAGCCTGGCACATGAATCCCTAGATGATGTATCTCCAAACAGCACCGCAGCCTCCTCCTAGGCAATAATCTGCTAGCTAGTGTCATCCACGTGATTCCCTTTCTGTGATAGGCCAACCCCTGCTATCTAGGAGGGTTCAGGGGGCACAGCAACAAAAGTAAATGGGCCCCATTGACTTGAGCCCCATGTCCCATCTACTTACCATAAACATCAAGCGAGCAGCCCAAAGACCCCAACCCCCAGTGGAAGACAGACAACACATGAATTACTGTTTTCTCTGATTTATTATGAAAAAAATATATTTTTTGGGACTTTGTGACAATAGTCACATAAGACATATATACAATTCTCTTCATAAATACAAATGATGTACAAAAAAATTAAATAGAAAGAATATCTCATGGTTATGTACACATTGCATTGTTAAATTAAAGAGGACAATAACACAAATATAAAAAATAAAAAATCTATTTGGTTTCAAATTAAAAAGACCAACCTCTCTTTTGAGTCCTTCACTCTGTAAAAAATAAACATTTTTAAAGATCCAGAACTGTCGGTTAAAAAAAAGAGAGGATATTTTGTCATCGGGGAAGCAGACTTTATGCACAACGCACTTCATTCAAGTCAAGGGAATGCCATAAAAGCACTGGGTGTTTGGCAAGATGGAAGCTGTAAATTGAAAGGCATTGAGAAAATCAAACTGTACAAATTACATGTACTACGACTTTCAACTGGTTCAAATAAGACTTTCTGGTGTGTTTGTAAAAGATATACTCCGAAAGAGACTGAAAAAACATGTACAGCATCAAACAAACACATAAAAGAACACATACAAAATGTCAGTGTAAGATCAGTACCATTTTTCCTTAAGTCATAGTGTAATTTAAAGATCAGGCACTTGATAAGATTGAGTTTCCTAAGTATACTGTACATGTAATGCTCTGAAAGATAGGGCACATTGGTGATTTATTTCCATAGAGAAAGGGAGTCCAGTTTAGGGACCAGAAGGCCTAGATATGACATACGGCCAATATAAACTCAGATATTTATAGACAACTGTCCATCTAAGCTTTCAGTAAATCTTCATCTTCAGTTCTTTGATAGCTTCAACATTGTTTCTCACCTTGACACCAAACAAAACTAAGCCAAATAGACCACAAATGTCCTTGCTGTTCATTTTGATTCTCAAGTGGATTGCAGTGATATCTTATTCATTGTAAAAAAAGGCCCTTCTAGATTATTTGAGATGTCGTTTTCTTTTCGATAAGGCATCAGGAGAGAAAAAGGTCCTGCTTCTCTGTGATTGGTGAATCCTTGGCACTCTTCCGAAGAAAGTTTTCTTTTTGTTAAAATTTAACACAAAGCAAATTATATTAGATTTAAAAATGTAGTGCAAATTATGCCGGAACATTCTTTCTACTCTCCACCCCCACTTTTCACGTATTGTATCCAAAATTGTCAATGTTGTCAAAAAGTTCATTTTTAATGAGCAGCATGAATAAATATTAAATAATACATGTTGATTTAATATATCCTCTTCAATTCTTTGAATTGTCTTTGAAAGATTGTAAACATGATCAGGCAAAGCCCTTGTTGGTCACAGTACTCTTGGTGTCGGAATACTGTGTTAAACCTAAAAGGTGGGAAAATTATAGAGGGAGAAAGTTACCAAACAAATCTTGAAAGAGTTAGTTGACAATAACTTCCTTCCTAAACTCTTAATAATAACCTGTTTGAATGGGAGGAGCTGCTTACCTCAGTAGCAAAGACACACTGTTCAGCTTGCTGTTCTGTCTGGATGATGAAGACTGGGTGGTACAAGCCTTCTTTAGGGAAGCTCATTGGTGGAACCATTATGCTGCCCTCTGATTTCCTGTTGAAAAGAGATAGAGGGAGGAAAAGGAGGTCAGGTTCCATAGTTGCAATGGAATCACACAACAGCAAAAACAGTGGATCCCCATGATCTCCAATACAAAGTTGAGGGTTTCAAAAATCTGATAAAGCCTGAGCGTCACACAGTGAGAGATCAAGTTGTAACATCTTGCTGGGTTCAATACAAGCAATCCAAACTCTAGGGCACTGGTGATCACGCACTCTCTGCTTCATTGGCACAACGCCGTTTGAGTTTGACGAGGCATACTTACTGGTCAAATTTGTTCTTGGCATGACGGTCCTCCTCCTTGGCCAAGTTGTAGTCAACCATCTTCTGCTTGTAGGCCGCCTTGTCTCCGTTTTTGTCTGCGGGGCCCGAGGTCAGCGCTGCGTCCTTATTGGACACCTTGTAATGGCCGCCAGGGATGAGGAAGGCTTCCTTCTCTCGGAGGCTGGACAAGGGGTTGGAACCACCTATGGGCCGGTTGTTGACCGTCTCCAGGTCGTTACGGACAGAAGACGCCATGGCCTTCCGCCCGCGCCTTATCTGGCTTAGGACCACGATGGCAGCACACACCACCAGGGTGAGGGTGACCAGGCCCAGGGCGAAGGAGACAACCAGGACTGCGGGCAAGCCGTCTGCCTTGGGCTTGGCGGTGGGTTTGAGGCTAAACTCGCATCGGGAGCCCATGAAGCCGGCCGGGCACTGGCACACAGGTCCGGTGAAGTGAGTGTAGCAGGTGCCTCCATTCTGGCAGGGGAAGACGGAGCAGGCATCGGCGCGGACGCTGCAATCCTTCCTGGTGAAGCCCAGGGTGCAGGTGCATGTAAAGTCGTTGACGCCGTCCACGCAGGTCCCGGCGTTGTGGCAGGGGTTGCGGGCGCAGTCATCGATGTTGATCTCGCAGCGCGGCCCAGTGAAGCCAGGACGACAACGGCACATCAGGCTGTGGCCCAGATCCAGGCACTGGCCACCTATCACAGAGATAGACAGACGAGGGGGGGAGGGGGTTCAAATCACTGCACACTCAACATGTTTATCAAAACTTGAAGTGCAGGTATGAGTGTCAAAGCTTCTTATGGAAGGCAAATATATACTGTGTATATTTTCTTCCTACACCAACAGGAATTTAGCCAATTACAGATAAGCTTGTGCTCATTCCCACATGATGTAGAGTTACAGTGTAGCTAATGAGGACCCAGGGGGTACAAAATAGCCCACAACATTCTAAGACTAGTTTTTTTCCACCTCATAATGACAGCTATATCTCACCCCTTATATCAGTCTGAGCCAAGAGCCAAGTGTCTGTTGTACCGTGCCTATGCTGCATTTTTTTACATTTTAGGCATGTCAAAACAAAACTGAGTTTACGTGACAAGAAGAAAACCATTTCTAAAAACCCATGATGGTAACTGCCAAAGAATGTGTCCGCATCACAGTCGGTTGAGTTTTGCTGTTAGGCGGACAGATAAGAGTTTGTGAGCGGCTCCAACATAACAATCAGAAGTCCTGGTAGGTTTCCCTCACCAAGACAGTGGTTGTGCTGTTAGGGGGATGCTTTACCGTTAGCACAGGGGTTGTTGCTGCAGCGGTCAATCTTCTTCTCGCAGTTGGAACCCATGTAGCCGGAAGGACAGCGGCAGGAGTAACCACCGGTCACCTGCTCCATGCAGGTGCCACCGTTGAAGCAGGGCCCGTCGGCACAGGTCATCGCACTGATCTCACAGTTCTTCCCGTAGAAGCCTTGGGGGCAGGTGCAGGTGTAGTCATTCTCCCGATCCTGGTAATTTAAAAGGTTGCATTTCATATTGGACAATTAAAGACTTGGACTGTGAATAGCAGCATTTAATCCTGAGATATAAATGCAACACAGAACGTACATTGCAGCTGCCTCCGTTCTTGCAGGGGTTGCTGTCACACTCGTTGGTTTCGATCTCACAATTGTTGCCACTGAAGCCCGGCCTGCAGGTACAGGTGTAGCTGCCCTGGCCTGTGTTGGTGCAGGGAGCATCGTTCATGCAGGGCTTGTGGTTGGTGCAGTAGTTGAGATCCTGGTTGCAGAACAGTCCTCCCCAGCCCTCTTTACAGTCGCACTGCCACGGCTGGCCGCAGGTGCCATGCAAGCAGCCAGGATAACGGACGCACTCGTCGCAGAGGGGTCCCTGCCACCCAAGGCGGCACTTGCACTCGCCAGGGGCCTCACAATAACCATGCTTCTCACTACAGCCTGACCAGCAGATGGCTTTAGAGATAGGGGGAAAAATTTGAATGAGTGTTCCCCTTTCTAATCAAAAAACAACCACCCCTTCACTGAGCTCAGACACATCAAGTATTTGTTAAGTACTAAACTAAGCAGCTGGTACGCACACAAAAGGAACACATGCCATATTTGTTCACGCAAGGGAGCGCACATTAAGTTCCAACGCGTGTCCCTGTTAAACCATACACTCAGCTCCCATTGTTGGCCCGAACAAAGGACGCAAATTCTATATTTGAATAGACAGAAGCAATTTTTATTTAACAGAATATGTCGTTGAAATGTCTGAATTAACTATTTCGAGAATTCTGAATAACAACCTTAAAAAAAGATTTGGCCTTATCATTTAAAAAACGTTGTAGTCCTTCTGTACACTTACGTTCTGAGCAGTATTCTCCTTTCCAACCCGACAGGCACATTCTGGTGCCCGCGGCATCACAAGTGTAGTGTCCGAATGGGTCGTTACGGGGACGGCAGTAGTCTGAGCAGCTGTCACCGTGGTAGTGTTCATCACAGACAACGTGGTAAGAAAAACGAAGTTCACTTTGCTCTTCAAAATGCACATCCTGTGACCAATCTTCGCCAATGTCTAGTCTTCTACGGGTGGCCAAGCGGCTGATCAAGTTATTCTGGTTTTCTATTAAAGAGAGAGACATTGAGCAGACGAAAAATAAAATACATTCCTAAAATCCAATCTTGTGAGGTAATTGCTTTAAAAAATCTATATGAATTGAGTAATCAAATATTACCGAATTTTTGCAAATACGTAAAACGTGTTGATACTCAAACGCTTGTGCTGGGAATGACTGTTAGAGGAATATCAAAGCCACTTTCCGCCCCCTAGAGGGAGTGTGCACTGAAGGCTACCTACCTGTGGACTGGCCGTCGGAGGACTCTGCGTTCCAGGCTTCAACAATGAGCGAGAATGTGCCCTACAATCCACACAGGAAAATATATATACTTTGTCAAAAAGCTGTAAAAGGCGAGATTATTTAAAGTGTAAACTCTTCATGAAAAGCTTCATGCCATTACCCAATCTATGAAATGTACCACCAGGCATTAACCATTAAAGACACAGTGCTGTAAAAAAAAAAAACGTGATTTCCCTGCGTTTTAAATATATTTCCATAATACAGTGACATTGTGAAAATGATGATAATGCCATTTTAGTGTAAGAGGTGTTTGTAAAGACTGCCTGAAATTTCAGCCTGTTTCGGTGAGATGGAGTTTTGGCCTGCCTGATGACATCACACCAGGTGGTACATTAGTTAATAGACAAATAAGAGAGTTCCCTCAGTCCTAGCAAAATTCTCACATGCGAAATTGCTCTCATTTTTGTTTCTTCTTGACCATTTATTTGAAAACAATCACAGTAAGGCACTTAATTGTTACCCAGAAAGGATTTGATATTGAGACAAACGGCTTCATTGGACCTTTAATTTCCCATCAGCTCTATGGTATATTGAGTATGTGTACTGTAGACTACTCACCGGCCACTTGAAATGGAAAGGCACTCTGATGGGTGCGCTACTGGAGATGGAGCTCGGGTCGGCACTGAAGATTTCGGTCAGTCCCATGCCGTAAGTGCAGGGGGGCTCAGGTGAGATGACATTTTGGGAATGTTTAAGGCAGACTCGGAAGAATATTTGGCAGTCCCTAGACCGTTTGCAGACACTACGGGTACTACTAAAGGAGTGTACTTTCAACTCAAACACACCGGACGACTCGACCTACAGGAAAAGAATAAGTACATATCAGTGCGTAAAAGGCGCGACTGCACAGGTTACCAACTCATAACATAACTCTATGAATCTTGTATGTGTACTCACCAGTTGCGTTGATATCAACGCCAAAAAACACGTTAATAACAAATGAGCCATTCTGGGAAGTGTTTCTTCGTCTGCTATGAAAGTTTAGCAGACAGCGCCAGATATCCAATATAGAGGGGAAATGTATTGTATCCCCAAAAAAACAGAAAAATATCATGTGCGAAATGTAAAAATAGAGCGCACTTCTTGTCAGATTTTTTTAGTCTTCAGACAATTCTTAATAGAAATGGAGCTCACAACGAAAATAAAATCCCTTTGCTCTGCGGAGCAGTTGCACTCTGGACTTCTACCTTTAGTTACGTGAAGTGGAACGTGCACCAGGGATTTTATACCGCCTTCCAGCATCAGAGGGGGGAGGAAGTGGGCGCGAATGAGGGGAGTGTGTCAAAGGCTGTGCAGACTTGGATGCAATTTGGGGACTGTTTACGATGTGCTTTGATTCTGTGTCACCAAATTGGATAGGGTAATATAACGAAATGCAAAGTTTAAGGCTCTATGGATAATTCAGCCACATACCTGAACGAAAATGTGAAGAAATAGGCTATATATACACGTTGAAAGAACTGCGCACCTTGATTGCGAAGAGACCTAACCTAAACTCGTGTGATTTAAAAAACAAACATATTTTGATCTATGATTAGACATTAATTTCAAGACGTAGTAAATTAAAGGACTGGATTCATGCAATGTTGAATACACTATCGATGGCGAAATGTAGGTTTGCTGTGTAAGCGTGATAGGGTCATAATGTGATTGGCCATGAAAAATCCCCAGTGACTTTACTTCTATTAAGCAGTGGTTACTTTTCTCCTCTTTTTGTTTCCTTCCGCGTGCCGCGTGCCACCCTAGTCTTCATGGATGTTTTCATCCTTTTCTCCTGGGAGGGAGGACAATGGCCGTGTACGGTGGAGGGGAGGAGGGGGCTTCGCGCACACCACTAATTCAGCCCCAGAATTGTAATTGTTCTGACGCGTGTGAGGCCTCAAACCGGCAGACTTCGGAGCGAGATATTTTATTGTGTCATCGAAAGATTCGGAGGGGTAACACTGGAAATGTCAGATAATTGCTTTTGTATGAAGGGGGGGGGGGGGGGGGGTCATGACTACAGCTGTATGATAATCAACGGCACCTGGCTATGCAACCCACCTTCTCCTTCCATAGGCTGGGCTACACGTCTTCGCTGCGTGATACGCACGCAATAAGCACGCAATGTCAGAGAAGGGAAAAATTAATAATTTCCATAGGTAGGCACTTTAATTGTCTCAATAGCATTGTTTTTGACTGGACAGATTAGGGGGTAGCCTATCCTACAGCACAGCTAATGATGTAGGATAGGCTGTGTAGGACTGGTCACTTTAAATAATGTTTACATAGTGTTTTACCCACTTCATATGTATATACTGTATTCTAGTCAAGGTCTATCATATTTAACAATTGCTGTATATATGCTATTCTTCAGATATACTACATATTCTATCCATATACTGTCCATATATATATATATATATATATATATATATATATTACATACATACATACAGTATCAGTCATAAGTTGACACACCTACAAGGGTTTTCTTTATTTTTACTATTTTCTACATTGTAGAATAATAGTGAAGACATCAAAACTATGAAATAACACTTATGGAATCATGTAGTAATCAAAAAAGTGTTAAACAAATCTATTTTATATTTTTCAAACTAGTCACCCTTTGCCGTGATGGCACTTTTGCACACTCTTGGAAAGAATTCAGACCCTTTGACTTTTTCCACATTTTGTTACTTTACAGCCTTATTCTAAAATTGATTAAAAACAATCTACACACAATATCCCATAATGATAAAGCAAAAACAGTTTTTTTCTAAATGTTTGCACATTAAAAATAAAACACTGAAATATTACATTTACATAATTATTCAGACTCTTTACTCACTACTTTGTTGAAGCACCTTTGACAGCGATTACAGCCTCATGGATATGACGCTACAAGCTTGGCACACCTGTATTTGTGGAGTTTCTCCCATTCCTCTCTGCAGATCCTCTCAATCTCTGTCAGGTTGGATGGGGAGCGTTGCTGCAGAGCTATTTTCTCCAGAGATGTTGGATCAGGTTCAAGTCCGGGCTCTGTCTGGGCCACTCAAGGACATTCAGAGACTTTCCCCGAAGCCACTTCTGCATTGTCTTGGCTGTGTGTTTAGGGCCGTTGCCCTGTTAGAAGGTAAACCTTCACCCCAGTCTGAGGTCCTGAGCACTATGGAGCAGGTTTTCATCAACTGTCTCTATGTACTTGCTCCATTTATCCTTCCCTCAATCCTGATTAGTCTCCCAGTCCCTGCCGCTGAAAAACATCCCCACAGCTTGCTGACACCACCATACTTCACCGTAGGGATGGTGCTAGGTTTCCTCCAGACGTGACGCTTGGCATTCAGGCCAAAGAGTTCAATCTTGATTTCATCAGACCAGAGACTCTTGTTTCTCATGGTCAGAGTCCTTTAGGCGCCTTTTGGCAAACTCTAACCGGGCTGTCATGTGCATTCACTGAGGAGTGGCTTCCATCTGGCCACTACCATAAAGGCCTGATTGGTGGAGTGCTGCAGAGATGGGTGTCATTCTGGAAGGTTCTCCCTTTCCACAGAGGAACTCTGGAGCTCTGTCAGAGTGACCATTGGGTTCTTGGTCACCTCCCTGACCAAGGCCCTTCTCCCTGATTGCTCAGTTTGGCCGGGAAGCTAGCTCTAGGAAGAGTCTTGGTGGTTCCAGCCTTCTTCCATTTAAGAATGATGGAGGCCATTGTGTTCTTGGCGACCTTCAGTGCTGCAGACATTTTTTGGTGCCCTTCCCCAGATCTGTGCCTCGACACAATTCTGTCTCGGAGCGCTACTGACAATTCCTTCGACCTCATGCCTTGGTTTTTGCTCTGACATGCACTGTCAATCGTGGGATCTTATATAGACAGGTGTGTGCCTTTCCAAATCATGTCCAATCAATTGAATTTACCACAGGTGGACTCCAATCAAGTTGTAGAAACATCTCAAGGATGATGAATGTAAACAGGATGCACCTGAGCTCAATTTCGAGTATCAAAGCAAAGGGTCTGGATACTTATGTAGATAAGGTATTTCTGTTTTTTATTTTGACTAAATTTGCAAACATTCCTAAAAATAAAGGTGTCCAAACTTTTGACTGGTACTGTATATGCTGTATATACACCGGTCTACTGTCCATTGCTCTTGTTTCCTGGCCAAGCAAGTGTCTTCTTATTGGTGTCCTTTAGTAGTGGTTTCTTTGCAGCAATTCGACCATTAAGGCCTGATTCACGCAGTCTCCTCTGAACAGTTGATGTTGAGATGTGTCTGTTACTTGAACTCTGTGAAGCATTTATTTGGGCTGCAGTCTGAGGTGCAGTTAACTCTAATTAACGTATCCTCTACAGCAGAGGTTTCCTGTGGTGGTCTTCATGAGAGCCAGTTTCATCATAGCGCTTGATTGGTTTTTGCGACTGCACTTGAAGAAACTTTCAAAGTTCTTGACATTTTCTGGATTGACTGACCTTCATGTCTTAAAGTAATGATGGACTGTTGTTTCTCTTTGCTTATTTGAGCTGTTCTTTCCGTAATATGGACCTGGTCTTTTACCAAATAGGGCTATCTTCTGTATTCCACCCTTACCTTGTCACAAAACTGATTGGCTCAAATGCATTAAGGAAAGAAATTCCACAAAATTAACTTTTAACAAGGCACACCTGTTAATTTAAATTAATTTCAGGTGACTACCTCATGAAGCTGGTTGACAGAATGCCAAGAGTGTGCAAAGCTGTCATCAAGGCAAAGGGTAGCTACTTTGAAGAATCTCAAATATAAAATATATTTTTTATTTGTTTACCACTTTTTTGGTTACGACATGATTCCATATGTGTAATTTCATCGTTTTGATGTCTTCACTATTATTCTACAATGTAGAAAATTGTAAAAATAAAGAAAAACCCTTGAATGATTAGGTGTGTCCAAACTTTTGACTGGTACTGTATGTATTGTATGTGTGTGTGACCAATAAAATGTGATTTTATTTGATTATAACTGTTCCAGCTTCAACTACACATAGCAGGTAGGCATATAGAATCTGTGTTATACCGTGAAGGGAGTGTAGTCTAATAGCTTTAGCCTAGAACATTTCCTTGTTGATGCTGTATTGCCTAGTTTGAATAAAGGTTCAATAAAGAAACAAAAAATGAAAATGAACATTTTAAGGCGTAATTAAAAACGTGAAGGAATAACAAAAATAACCATAAATCTGAATTCCACACGACAGCGATATTATCTGTAGCCTACAATCTAATGTGTGTCAGTAGACTGCGTGTGCTTGCTGTTGCGGGGATCTACAGAGACAATGGGTAGCTTTGCAAACTGTTGCTCATCTTCGGCGCTCGTCTATTGTAATGCTAATGAGGGCAGCGCGTGCCTCGGCTGGCCCTAACTACCCCGGGCACGCTTCGGCTGAAGCGCGTCACAAAAAAAGAGGGTACAGATGAACCTCTTGTCATTATTTTGTTGGATAATTATCCAGACTGGGTGCTTTCACGGCTTGAGTTCCAACTCGGGACAAAAGACTGGATAAATAAATATGAACTGTTCTCTGTAAACAATAAAAGTTGCCATCATGCGTATCCACAACCGGACGGAATGCATACTTTGTATGAGATTGCTTTAACCAAAACAACAATGCAAGTTGTGTGGTTTTAGTACGACAGCATGTTGTGTTATGACACTTTTGATAGGATATGAATGTCAACAATGACCTTTTTATTAGGTCCATGGCACTAAGCCTTCTATCCAAAACACATTTGAGTCAGTGAAAGCAGATAATTCCCTGAAACAGTGACAACATATGTAACATCCAATGCACATTTTGTTTTACGTATTACGCTCTCATGGGACCTATAGTCAAATGCGTCAAACACTATAGTCGGAAAAATTGCGCCCAATTCTTGACACGCATTGATTTTGTTGCAGAGAAGGCGGTGTGCGTGCGTAGAAGCATGGTATTATGCAGTGCTTAACTTCGGCGGAAGCTGTCCGGAACGTCGTACCGGTACTTCCATTTTGGGGGGAATTGCGTACTGGCTCTTCTATAAAAACAAAGTAGCCTAATTCTGGCACAGATTCACACACCGAGGCAAAAAAGGTTGATCAATGCAGAATGAAGGCGGGATCTTCATGGAATAGCAATGGAGGATGGATATTAATTTCCTGATTCCGCTTTGACTGAGTATAGGCTGTTCGAGATTGCGCAGATTGAAAATGTACCAGCATGAATGGTATGATGCTCTGTTACAATTTGCCAACTGATTTGGTTTGTAAGGTCATGAAAAGTCAAGGAAATTCGTTTTATAATTGTCATTAATGTAACTCATAAAAGCACACTTAAATAGGATCAATCAATTTAAAAAACAAAACAATTCAAAACATAACTTGTAGCAGTTATCTCGGTAGGTAACTATAGCTAATTAAGCATTCATTTTGTTGTTGCCTTTCCACCAGCACTGTAGAGCCTAAATAAATCTGCACCGTTGGAAAACTGGGATTCCCAAGATGAAATAGTAGCCATGCAATTGCGGCAACGTTAAACATATTCTAAGAATAGCCTAATTGACAAATAACTTGCTGTGCATAGATCTCCCATGAAACATGAATATTTGAGCCTTATATATAAACATGTCTAGATAGATACCTTGATTTGAAATAGCCTACCTTAATGTTGAAAAATCCTGCACACCCAGGACCTCTCCAGATGGAGAGTTGACCACAGGTTACATGTGACTATAATAGTGCAGTTCTGTGGGGGACTAAGTGCCTTGATCAAGGACACAACGGCAGGAGGTAATAGGTCTACATGGGATCAGACACAGCAGCTTTCCAGTGTCAATAATGCTTACGTTTTCATGTAGGCTAAAATAATAGTCATGGAAATTTGGTTAAAAGCCATGGTCATGGGAAATGTGTATAAACCGTTAACAGTGAATAATCAGAGGTCTCTCTCTATACCATAATGCCATTTGTGAATTTCGGTGAACAAATGGACAGACTTGGAAAGACAGCTCCTGCACTTCTTCCTTCCCAAGTCAAGCACTAGTATTATGCAAATGAATATCAGATACAATTGTTAGGGATAGGCCTACGCAGGTGTCGCGCGCGTGGCTTGTCATGAAAGGAATTCGACGAAGGGAGAAAGAATGGTAAAATAAGTCGATGACCAGATGGCACGATCGAATATGTGCATAATTGTAATTTGCCTGTGTTTGCAGAGGCAGATATTCGACCGGACATGACACAGCACGCATTTAACAAGTATTTAGCATGCATAATGTCCATGGAACGAGCTTGTCAGAAATGTGAATGTTATGGAATTAAAAATATTTGGTCGATTTGCATCTAAATGTTGTGCTATTTCTTCAACCATATTGGAACAGCTTTTGGGCAAATGTTCTAGCACTTGCCACAACTCGCCTCACGTGCCCAATGTCCAAATGGTGTAGGACTCGTCGCTTTTGCCATAGTGTGGCGTGTGTCTGACCTGTGGTGCTAAAACTGGGTGGAGAAAAAGAGGGGACAACCTGGAGGAGCGGAAAGACGCACTGCGAGAACATTTGGAGAGGTGTTACTCGGTGGCAGAAGGCATAGGGCGCCTATAAATGTGAATTTGCTCATTCTGTAGAGGTGTCAAGTGCAACACCACAGGTCGATTCCCAGGCTTTCTGCCACGTGCATGTTCATTAAATAGCAGTTTAAGGTGGCACTTTATGTTCGTAGAGTTTGGTCGCACCTTTCCACGAGCAGATTTTGCTTGGTCCAAATGAAATAGCACATTGCCCTTTGCAGGACACATGGACAGGCCTATTCATTTCTTACCCCCCCCAACTTGTCCCAGCCTACTCAAATAAGGTCAAACTCTGCTGGTAATAAAAATGACCTCACTAAAGCAGACAGAAAAAATACTAACTTTTGTCCAGATCTATGTAAATGACCTACCTAGTGCATTACGTAATTGTCACTTCAAATTAAATTGTATTTGTCACATGCTTAGTAAACAACAAAACAATATGTCACTATAGTAATTTCAGTGGTAGTACTAGTTCTTTATTACTTGAACTATAACGCATGGGAAAGTGTAATTCAATTTAAAATGTGACACATTCAATCGAATTTCGTTTTCTTCCAACCCAGTAGCCTACTTCTGATAATTCTACTAATTATTAAGATATTATTCTATTAAAATATGCAGATTAAATCAATACTTCGTTAAATATATAACTAAATAACCATGGTATTTCTAATAAATATGAACTCCCAGCATGAGGTAGTCTCCTCATTTTCACAAGAAAGCCTGTGGCCATTTGTATTTTGGCACGTGTGCGTCTGTCTGGGGGGGGGGGGGGGGGTAAACCAAAAAGCCCCGACACCTCACAATTTGCAGGTATTTGTGAATTGAGCCATCACATGCTGCTCCCTTCACACCTTACTCTCAAACGGTGGCATCATCTAGTTGTATTCCAATTGGCGTCACACAAAGTCATGCGTTTCTGTAAAGTCTATTCAAACTAATTTTTCTCCCTCTTGATGAATTTTCTATTAATTGCCCACACTATGCGCAATGCTATTTTACAGTAACAGGCTACAGCAAATATGTTTTGACAATACAATAAAACAATACACTGTCAAACGAACCCATTTTCTCCTAGTTTGTGCAAAATCAAAGAACAGGGACTTCAGGTTTAGTGATTTCACAAATGATGTCCAATCCCTAAAACAAATATATTTTAAATCCTCGCTTAAACAAATATCATTCTCAAATAGAGAAGTAAAGAAGGATTTTAGACACCTTAAAACCAAACATAAATATCCATCAGAGGACAAGGCGCATTGATCGACCCTAATCTGGTATTGCAAATATTTGTGCCGAGATCAGCTGCGCTTAAACTGCAAATCCCCTAGTGCCAAATACTGAAGATGCTCATTGTGTTTATCAGGAGTTAATCGTCACAATACTCACAATACTTAATTACGACCTTATTTGTCATTTACTAAAGTCCTACATGAGATGCTCTGGCACATGGCCATTGACTACCTCCAGCCCATTGTCTGACCCACAACTGTAAATAGGAGTTGAAGGCACACTCACTCAATCCGGCCTATGGTTAAAAAACGTTCGATGTCCTTCCAATTTACCAGAGCCATATACAGTACCAGTAAAAAGTTTGGACACACCTACTCATTCAAGGGTTTTTCTTTATTTTTACTATTTACTATGGGAACTCCAAGACTGTTGGAAGAGCATTCCAGGTAACTACCTCATGAAGCTGGTTGAGAGAATGCCAAGAGGGTGCAAAGGGTGGCTACTTTGAAGAATCTGAAATATAAAATATATTTTGACTTAACACCTTTTTGGTTACTACATGATTCCATATGTGCTATTTCATAGTTTTGATGTCTTCACTATTATTCTACAATGTAGAAAATAGTAAAAATAAAGAAAAACCCTGGAATGAGTAGGTGTGTCCAAACTTTTGACTGGTACTGTAGCTATATTGGGCTCCCGAGTGGCGCAGCGGTCTAAGGCACTGCATCTCAGTGCTAGAGGTATCACTACATGCTCTGGTTCGCTGCCGGGCGTGATCACAACTGGCTGTGATCGGGAGTCCCATAGGGCGGCACACAATTGGCCCGGTGTCGTCCGGGTATGGCCATCATTGTAAAATAAGAATTTGTCCTTAACTGACTTGCCTAGTTAAAGGTTAACTAAATAAAAAATATTGAAATGTGGTGTAAACATTTCCATGATGACCTCTTTCACAAACAAGAGTCAAATTGTAAATGTCTTCTACCAGTTGTAAATGCATTAAATATCTCAGATTTTATTTGGTTTATATCATCCCATGTAACAGTGTGCTGCTAACAGTGTAGCTTCCTCCACTGTCGAACTGCCCCATACTGGGCTCAAACCAGTGATCCTCTGGTCTGAAAGACACTTGACTGCCCTCCTTGACAACATACAAACCGATTGGGCCATACAAAAAGGTACATTTTGGATGGCTCCATCAGCAACATTTCAAGCTAGCTTTGGAGTGAGTCTATGGTATGTTCTTTATACTGAACAAAAATAAAAATGTAACAATTGCAAAGATTTTACTGAGTTACAGTTCATAGTAGGCTTTATTACAGACAGAAATCCTCCTCCTCCTTTTTCTTTATTTGCGACTTTGTGAATGGTTCACAAACTGAATCTAATAGAACATTCAACAAGTATATATTCAGACATGTCGATCCATTTTCACTCAGTATGTGTGGCATCAGCCCAATTTCTCATGGCTTGCCTTGGCTTGATTTGCTGAAAATGTCTCTCCCACTCATTCTTACAGCGCAAGCTCCAGCCTCTGTTGCACACAGTCCGGTTGGCATCGGCAGTGCCTGTCCAAGGCATGACTTCTCATTGGTGGAGATAAGCTTAGAGAGTCTCAGAGTGCAACATGTTTAATATCCTTTACCCTGACCAGCTCAGTCTTAGATATACACGAAGCAAAACAAATAATTCACTGTTGTTCAAAGCTGATCAAACTCCATTCCAGAGCACCAAATCCAAGTGCATGGGAGTTGCAGATAAGCGCACTGTTCTCTGGTCAGTTCCCTGTATGACCGGCTGGTGGGTAGAAGTGGATGAACTAATGTGGACTGAAATGGTTCAATCAATAATGTCTAACCACTCAGCACCAGTTTGTATACGTCAGTGCCAACAGAAGACCGATGGGGGGGTGGGGTGGGCTGCACTGCCTACACCAGAGCATCTGAGATCCAGGAAGTGATGTCGCTGCCGACAGAGGTACCAGAACATTCTTTTGGAGCCTTGCTCCTTTCCAGCTCATTCCCCCCAAAGACATGCTTGCGACAGTCAAAAGTCCAGCTGATTGGATGGTCTCGCCTCCTTGTCTCCTCCCCCACGTGTCCAGACGCCCGCCGCCCGCCCCGCCGAGTGACTGTGGCCCGCCATCCTTTTGGCCTGACACTGTGGAGGGGTGGGCTGCGATTGGTGGGTGCGAGTGAGAGGACCACTCACTCTTGTTTGGAACGCCAGAACCTTCCGGCGATGGAGCCCAAGGACATGCCCTGCTTCTTCTGCTTGGTCAGCTCTGCCAACCTCTGCTCCTCGTCCTGTCCCCACACACAAACAACAATATCTAAAGTTACATCAGTACAATGGACTACTGCGCCAAAGCTCTCGCAAAACAGTTGGAGAAAGGGCATCAAGTTATCAACAGTGAAAAGGCTTTTTCCTCTTCAGAAAATGTCATGTTTCTTGAGGATGAGGACACTTCTCTTATGTTAATAATGTTCATGTATTTGTTAGTTGTCATCCATTGCTCCTATATATTGGGTTTGTTTAGACTGTACCTGTGCTAGCTGCGCTTGTCTTCGTTTGAAGGCCTCTACGGGGTCATCTTCCAGTGCATAGTTCTCCAGGACAGAGCGGACGTCATCCACTCCACTGAGAGCAATGGCTGCCGGAGAGAAACACGAGTGAATAGCGTGACTGGGAAGGAACAGGTTGGTCGACACACACTGACCATACACGCCACTGCGTGCACACACACACACACACACACACACACACACTTACTCTTGAGAAAATGAGCTAGGTCGTAGAGTGTTCGGTCCTCTGAGTTGCCGTCCCATTTCGTCAGAGCCATGCCGTTGAAAGGCTGCAGGCTGAAGGCTTCCCTCTTACAGTCCACCACTATCACCTTGGAAGTGTCCCGGTTCAGACACGACACGTCCTACAGGGGGTGGAAGAGTTGAGTTACAAGACACTGAAGGAATTTATCTAAAGTTTCGATTAAAAAAAATTTAATCTATCCCTTTAATGGTAATTGTGACAATTGGAAGAAATACACAAATGGCTTGCAATCATCTTTTTTCATCAATGAATGTAATGTTTGCATATGCAAACATTACATTCATTGATGAAAAAAGATGATTGCAAGCCATTTGGAAAGTATTCAGGCGCCTGGACTTTATCCCCCCAAAATTTGTTACATTACAGCCTTAGACTAAAATTGATTAAAACACTTTTCCCCCCATCAATCTACACACAATAACAACAAAGCGAAACAGGTTTAGACATTTGCAACCGTATTAAAAATTTAAAAAACTGAAATACCTTATCTACATAAGCATTCAGACCCTTGATACTCAAAATTGAGCTCAGGTGCATCCTGTTTCCATTGATCGTCCTTAAAATGGTTCTACAAATTGGAGTCCACTGGTGATAAATTTAATTGATTGGACAGGATTTGGAAAGGCAGACACACCTGTCTATATAAAATGTCCCTGACAGTGCATGCCAGAGCAAAAACAAAGCCATGAGGTTGAAGGAATTGTCCATAGAGCTCCGAGACAGGATGGTGTTTAGGCACAGTTCTGGGGAAGGGTACCAATACATTTCTACAGAAACAAATACACCATGACAGCGCAATAAACAAGGGGTGGAACAGTGGCAAAGGTACCCTCAATATTAATAATATTAGTCTGAGGAGAGATTAAATAGCATTAATACAACAAAAATAATTCTAAACACACCTTTAGTTTACAAAGTTAAACAGATGTATTTTTTCTTCATATTAAGCAGGAGTAATATTCTTAGATCAGAATGACAGCAGACTGTACTTCTATCCATGTCACTAAAGACTAACAGAAACAAAAGACAAAATTAACTAGAATGGCTTATCTTTTCTCCCCAACCCACCAAGAGGTAACATGTAGATATACACATTTACTTTCAAAGCATACACACGAAACACCATAGTAGCAATAAAAACAAAAAATAAACTGAGGTACACTTGCGACATGTACTGAGAGTAATATTGCTTGTACTGGCAAGAACATAGTGGCCTGCATCATTCTTGAATGGAAGAAGTTTGGAACCACCAAGACTCTTCATAGAGTTGGCCGCATGGCCAAACTGAGCAATCAGGGGAGAAGGGCCTTGGTCAGAGAGGTGACCAAGAACCTGATGGTCACTCTGACAGAGCTCTAGAGTTCCTCTGTGGAGATGGGAGAACCTTCCAGAAGGACAACCATCTTTGCAATACTCTACCAAATCAGGCCAGACAGAAACCACTCCTCAGTAAAAGGCATGCCAGCCTGTTGGACTTTGCCAAAAGGCACCTAAAGGACTAACAAGATTCTCTGGTCTGATGAAACCAATATTTAACTCTTTGGCCTGAATGCCAAGCATCACGTTTGGAGGAAACCTGGCACTATCCCTACGATGAAGCATGGTGGTGGCAGCATTATGCTGTGGGGATGTTTTTCAGCAGCAGGGACTGGGAGACTAGTCAGGATCGAGGGAAAGATGAACGGAGCAAAGTACAGAGAGATCCTTGATGAAGAGTGCTCAGGACCTCGGACTGGGCCGAAGGTTCAACTTCCAACAGGACAATGACCATAAGCACACAGCCAAGACAACGCAGCAGTGGCTTTGGGACAAGTCTCCGAATGTCCTTGAGTCACCCAGCCAAAGCTCGGACCTGAACTCGATCGAACATCTCTGGAGACCTGAAAATAACTGTAGCAACGCTTCCCATTCAACCTGACAGAAATTGAGAGGATCTGCAAAGAATGGGAGAAACACCCCACATTGGCAGAGATTACAGCCTCCAGTCTAAGGTGCTTCAACAAAGCACTTAGTAAAAGGTCTGAATACTTATGTAAATGTCAATTCTTTTATACATTTGCTAAAATTTCCAAAAACCTGTTTTTGCTTTGTCATTATGGGGGTAGTGTGTAGTCTGATGAGGGAAGTAAATAATTTAATCCATTTTAGAATGAGGCTGTAACATACCAAAAATGTGGAAAGTCAAGGGGTCTGAATACTTTCCGAATGCACTGTACACATTTGTAGAGGGGAGAACACACCCACTTCCGCTGGCCTGCCCTGTGCAGTCAGTTTCAGTGGTGGACCTGGGGAGCAGATGGAGGGACGCTCTCCACCTAACTGAGGTTATCTGGATCCCCCCCCCCCCGAGGTGCTGCTGACTAGCCTGGCAGAGCAGTGGGAGGGGCCCGCAGTGTGCGTGTGTCCCAAGAGGTATAGGAACGAACCAGCACACTCTCAATAAATAATCACCATCTGCCTTTTGAGACAGGGCTCAATCCCCAAGAGAATGTGTGTGGATGTGTGTATATTGACTCGTGTGCGTTTCTACATTAGCCCTCGTGTGAGGTGCAGTAACAAGTTTGTGAGTGATGTATTGACGTCTGTGCTTACAGAGTTGGTCAACCTTTATGATAGCTTACTATTTCAGTCGGATAAATATAGTGTGTGTGTTTGGCACGTGCGTAGTTGAGAGTTGGGCTGGTTGGCCGTGTGATGCATACAGTGCTTCAGAAAGTATTCATAACCCTCGACTTATTGCACGTGCGTGTTACAGCCTAAATTCAAAAGATGTGCATTTCTCACCCATCAACACAAAATACCCCATAACGACAAAGTGAAAACATGTTTAGACATTTTTGCAAATGTATTGAAAATGAAACCCAGAAACACCTTTGCTATGACACTCCAAACTGAGCTCAGGTGTATCCAATTTCCTTGTAGCTAAAACTTAGAAGTCCACCTGTGGCCAATTCAATTGTTTGGACATGATTTATAATGAAACACACCTGTCTATAAGGTCCCACAGTTGACAAAGTATGTCAGAGCAGAAACTAGACCATGAAGTCCAAGGAACTGTCTGTGGATCTCAGAGAAAGAATTGTGATGAGGCATATATTTGGGGAAGGGCAAAAAAAAATTGTTTTTAACTTCTAGAGTGTTGAAAGTTTCCAAGAGCGCAGTGTTCTCAATCATTGGGAAATAAAAAAATAACTAAAATCGAACTACCCACTCTGCCTAGAGCTGGCCGTCTGACCAAATTGAGCAACTTGGCAAGAAGGACCTTGGTCAGGGAGGTGACCAAAAACCCAAATACCACTCTGACAGAACTAGAGTTCTTTGGCAAAGATGAGAGAACCTGCCAGAAGGACAAGTCTCTACAGCACTTCACCATCTGTGAGTGACCAGACAGAAGTCACTCCTGAGAAAAAGGCACGACAACACACCTGGAGTTTGCAAAAAGGAACGTGAAAGACAGATCACAAGCCAAAAGAGTGGTGTGAGGACACAAAAGAAATGGCCTGAATGCAAAGCGCTATGTCTGGAGAAAACCAGACACAGCTCATCTTCCCTACCGTGAAGCATGGTTGTGGCATCATCATGCTATGGGGATGCTTTTCAGCGGCAGGTACAGGGTGACTGGTAAGGATAGAGGGAACAATAAATGGAGACAAATACAGGCAAATCCTTGATGAGGACCAGCTTCGGATTGCAAACGACCATAGACTGGGGCAAAGATTTATGTTCCAACAGGACAATGACCCCAAGCATACAGGCAAAGCAACACTGGAATGGCTTCAGAACAAGAATGTGATTGTTTAGGCCAGGTCATCTGATGCATCACTCCATCTTTCTCCTTGGTAAAATAGCCCTTACACAGCCTGGAGGAGTGGAGTGTTGGGTCATTGTCCTGTTGAAAAACAAATGAAAGTCCCACTAAGCCCAAACCAGATGGGATGGCGTATCGCTGCAGAATGCTGTGGAAGCCATGCTGGTTAAGTGTGCCTTGAATTCAAAATAAATCACAGACAGTGTGGGGGCGCTTTGCTGCTGACACGATAACACCACCTCCTCCATGCTTCACGGTGGGAAATACACATGCGCACATCATCCGTTCACCCACACCACATCTGACAAAGACACAGCGGTTAGAACCAAAAATCTCAAATTTGGACCAGACCAAAGGACAAATTTCCACCGGTCTAATGTCCATTGCTCGTGTTTTCTTGGCCCAAGTATGTCTCTTCTTATTGGTGTCCTTTAATAGTGGTTTCTTTGCAGCAATTCGACCATGAAGGCCTGATTCACACAGTCTCCTCTGAACAGTTGATGTTGAGATGTGTCTGTTACTTGAACTCTGAAGCATTTATTTGGGCTGCAATTTCTTAGGCTGGTAACACTAATGAACTTATCCTCTGCAGCAGAGGTAGCTCTGGGTCTTCCTTTCCTGTGGTGGTCCTCATGAGAACCAGTTTCATCATAGCGCTTGGTTTTTGCGACTGCACTTGAAGAAACTTTCAAAGTTCTTGAAATGTTCCATATTGACTGACCATGTCTTAAAGTAATGATTGACTGTTGTTTCTATTTGCTTATTTGAGCTGTTCTAGCCATAATTTGGACTCGGTCTTTTACCAAATAGGGCTATATTCTGTTTACACCCCTACCTTGTCACAACACAACTGATAGGCTCAAACGCATTAAAACTTCTTCGGGATCGTTGTCCCTTCCACGGGACGGTTGAGCTAACGTAGGCTAATGCGATTAGCATGAGGTTGTAAGTAACAAGAAAATTTCCCAGGACATAGATATGTCTGATATTGGCAGAAAGATTAACAAGAATTTAAGCTAAATCCACTGTCCAATTTAGAGTAGCTATTACAGTGAAAGAACACCATGCTATTGCTTGAGGAGTGCACAAATTTGAACACGAAAAGTTATTAATAAACGAATTAGGCACATTTGGGCAGTCTTGACACAAATGTTTTAACAGAAATGCAATGGTTCATTGGATCAGTCTAAAATGTTGCACATACACTGATGATATTTAGTGGCCAAAATCTAAATTGCACCTGGGCTGGAATACATTATGGCCTCTCTTGCATTTCAAAAATGGTTAATTTTTTTTTACAAAAGAACGGTTGGTTTTTTCTTTGTATTATCTTTTACCAGATCTAGTGTGTTATATTCTACTTCACTCCTTTCACATTTCCATGAACTTCAAAGTGTTTCCTTTCAAATGGTACCAATAATATGCATATCCTTGCTTCAGGGCCAGAGCTATAGGCCGTTAGATTTGGGTATGTCATTTTAGGCAAAAATGTGAAAAAAAAGGGGCTAATCCTTAAGAGGTGTTTAAGAAGGAAAGAAATTCCACAAATGAACTTTAAAAAAAGGCACACCTGTTAATTGAAATGCATTCTAGGTGACTACCTCATAACGCTGGTTGAGAGAATGCCAAGCTGTCATCAAGGAAAAGGGTGACTATTTGAAGAATCTCAAAGATAAAATATATTTTGTTTACATGATTCCATATTTGTTTTTATAGTTTTGATGTGTTCACTATTACTCTACAATGTAGAAAATAGTAAAATAAAATCCCTTGAATGAGTAGATGTTCTAAAACTTTTGACAGGTAATATACATTTCTGTATTACATTTTTCAATAAATTAGCACAAAAAAAAACCCTCCAAAAATATGTTTGTTTTCACTTTGTCATTATGGGGATAGTGTGTGTAAATAAGTGCTATTATTTTTTTTTTTTAAACCATTTTGAATTCAGGCTGTAAAACAACATTTGGAATAAGGGGTATGAATACTTTCTAAAGGCATTGTAGGGCTCCGGTTTCACAGCCAGCCGTGCTCCGTGATCCCCTAACAAAGCAACAGGCTGTAAGCCAGAGTAGGCCAACCCACACACACCCTCACAGGGTGACACACCCCTACCCACATGTTAGGTGAACAGATAAACACACTGTGCACTAGTATGACAACTGAAATCTGACTCTCCCGTGGAGAATGGAACGACAATTTGAACTGAAAATAAAATACATTTTTAACAACTGATCTCTGAAACGCAAATTTGTCGAGCACTCAACAGTCTTGTTCAACTCCATCCAGTCAGTCCACCTGTGACAGAAGGTCGTGCCCTCCACTAACTGCCCTCTATCTTCAAGGGTTCCCTCGAAGTTGGACTTGTCATCAACATCAATGGCTGATTCTACCACAGCCTGGTTCTATCACAGTCAATTAGACAGACCGGACGATAATGCGAGTCGTCAGATAAGTCTGCTGATTTTATTGGCACCTCGCATCTGTGGCTCCACATTGTTTGAAAACTTTTTTTGGGGGGGGAAAAAACACCATCGAAATTCACCATTGGACAGACGCCTGGGGCCTCGGGGGACTCGGCTCTCTATTCAGACCTCCCTTTCGCTCCCTCACTCTCTTTCTGCCTCCCTGTTGCTCTTCAGAGGGCCAGATGGAAGGCGAAGGAGGGGAGAGGAAGGGGGAGGAGAGAGGGGGTGAAGAGAGACAGAGATGGGCAGAAGAAGGTCACCAAAGGAAGGGGATGAGGACAGGAGACACGTGAATTCAGGTGAGTACACAGGAGAAGATCCTCTATGTCACGTTAGAATCGGGACTAAATCACCAAATAAATACATTCAAGTTCTGTATAGCAGGGGGTAGCAGGTCACCCTCATCACATGTTTCCCGATGAATACGAGTTTTAGTAGTGAGTGATTAACATGGAAAGAACTGACCCCGATGAATAACCCATGGCCATGCATCATCACATAGGAAAGGTATACCTATAAACCTACCCACCACTTCAGCCATACACATCACAACAGCTAGGCCACGTAGGGACCATAACCACTTTCACTACCAGGCCAATCTAGTTTCCCCATGCATTACAAAAGCCCTCCACTGAAACATGGTGATGTAGGCTAGCCATGTTACAGTCTGATACAGCCAGTAATATACAACCATTTAATAGATGCTGGATAGGAGTAAAGCAACAGTAGCCATCTTAGAAAGTATTGCGTTAGAAGTTCCCTCAGATGACAAATTAGGTTAACTTAGTTTAGCAAAGTCGTTAACACTGCTGTACTTCAGCCATGCATGGAGACAGACTCTGGCTGTTGGAGAGAGGCAGGCATAAGGTTAATGAGGCCCAGAAAGGGGGTGGAGAGAACCCCCCTATTGTCAGGGGGCGAGGACGAGAGAAAGAAAGAGGGATGGAGTCGGAGCATAGGAGAATCAATGCTAGAGCAGAAGGCGGCTATGCAGCGGAGACACGGGGGGGGTATGGCTCCATTGTGCAGACTGGGTCACAGTGGAGAGGGGAGCACCGGGGGATCTGGGCTGGGGGCTTGGCCCAAGAGGAGCGGGGTTGAAAAGGAGCACACTAACGTCTCAGTCTTAAACTCAACTCACGTCTTAGATAACAACAAAGAAACGGAGACAGTGAAAGAGTGAGAGAAAGCGAAAGCGCATACACTGGTCTAGCCAAACTAAAGCAAATCCAACAATAAACAGGGCATTTGTCTGAACAATGATGGATTTTATACACCAACATGACATTTATTTTATATTCAGAAATATGGAAAACATTCAATTCACAGAATGCTGTGTTATTGGAGGCTTATGCAGTGTACATTAAACTGTGTGTACACACACACGGTGGCCATGGTGGAATGTCAGCCTGATGATTTGTTTACCTTGACGTGATGTCCCTCCACGTAACGCGTGGCGTCCCTGAAGAGGCGGTACATGACAAAGCCCTGGGGGTCGATGCTGTCAATCAGAGGGTACGCCGTCTGGTGAGAGAGAACCCGCATCACATCACAACCTGCTTCTGCATATGCATGATGGCCATCGGTTACATGGCTAGAGTTGGGCTGAGGATTGGGACAGACCTTTGATTGTTTTGTATGGGGTCTAGCTTCCTGGTTACTACTCATAAAAGCCCACTTATAAGCTCTTCGCATTAGAAAATCTGAAGTAACAGCTTCTTATAGTACTATATGGTTTAGTCAGCACTAATGCAGTGGGCAAGTGGAGAATACGTGTGGCAATGTGAAGCACAGGAAACTTGGATGGGTTAATGATCCATACTCCGTAGGGCAATCTGCAGCTAGCGGAGTTACAGAACAGACTTCAGTTTGACTTGGCACAGTCACTGCTGCAGGTCAACAACACTGAGGCTGACCTTCACCGAGAGAAAACAAAACACAGTCCCACATCTAAACAAGGGGCCAATTAGACCCTGAGCGGAGCATGGCTCATTTGCATATACATGTCGGCATGAATAAAAGGGGCCTTTGGAGCCCAAAAGGAAACCCATTCTGAGCTCGCCTGTCGGCCAAGACGTAGGTTATTAGGACAAACAATAGGGGCGAGGCGTATTGGTGCCAAAACAAAAAAAGTCAAAACGCAACAACACTAGGGATGTTGTTTGAGATGAAGAGTCAGTGAGAGTTGAGTGGTATAACACATTCAAACGTCATGGATTTGTTTTGAGGTGACCATTAGAACAAAGGTCTACAGGGGAATCGAGGAGGTGACAGGTGCAGTCACAACAAACGTTACAAGCAACACCCAGCGGTAAGAGCGGCCCTGATTGGCTGTGGTGGAGGGAGGCTGTGGCAGGTGTCTGGTAGGTAAGTGAGGCAGGCAGGTCTACACCTTAACCAATCCAGAATGCTTCTTCACTGAAATGTGACATATGGTAGCAGTTAATGATTTGTCCGTTGCAACACCTATAGAATTGCAGTGTTGATTGGCACGAGAAGGTCAGAAAGGTACAAAAGGGTGAGTGGGGGATTTAAGGGAAATTCTGGCTCAAAGAAGACTATTCGTCAACATACGACTTGCAAAGTGTTACTTGAAACAATGACGGTACAATAACACTGTGACAAGATCTTGTAAAAGTCCTCATTGGCCCGGGCCAGAACAGCGTTCAAACCCTCGTGTTGCAGAGTGATGTCACTCACCATGCCTGTTTCTGCAGTGAAGATGACTATCTCGTAGAGAGGGGCTAGCTGCTGGAACAGGTAGTCGATGCCTGGCCTCTTCTTGAAGCGCCAGCCTGTAGCCAGCTGTGGGGAGAACAAACCAGTCCACTTCACATGCTAAAAGACATACTAACTACTCCCAACTACAATGGGTTACGTGTATTATGGCTGGAATACTCACTGAAAGCTATCCACAAAAATAGTCAGTGAATAATCCATTTAAAAATCAGTTTATCATGTTATAGAGCGTTATATTTAGAGTATCTTTTGACAGCCACTATCCAATCCACATAAATGCACAAATAACCAGTGAACGATTGATTCATTAGTTTGTCGTCACGTTATAAAGTGGTATATTCACAGGCATACATTTTTGTTTTTTCCACAGCCTAAACGGAGCAGCTTATGGCAGATGAAGCGTTTGGATGACCTCCTGGGCCACTTGTGGTCTTTTCTTCAGAAATCAAAGCCTGTGCAGGGCCGCCAGGTGGCTGTCTGCTGGTGTCGGGTTACGTCCGCACCTGTCTATGCACGCGCCACTCGTAGGGGGGAGTCATAGGGGGAGGGAGTATGATACCACTCAGGTAAGGACAAGTAGGTAAGGTCTCAGGTAGGAGGGTCTCAGGTAGGAGGGGCAGGTGGTGTTAGAGTAGGGGTGGGACAGGTTGAGGGGGCAAGGTGGAAGCCACAGGTAATGGGAGGGTCTTTACAGATAGTGGAGGTAAACAGGTGGTGGGCCCCCAGCGACCCACAGGCCAGATGGCCACCCACAGAGGGACGGGGGAGGCTGAGGTAAAATCCTAAGTAAACAACAAAAAAACGATTCTACTTATGAATGATTAATGTACTATCAAAACCCAAGGAATGAGATGATACATGTTTTATCTTGTTGTGTTCTTGGCTATACTGAGAGAAGGCATCCAGGTCACCCAACTAGTCACTGGTACCAGGAGGCCAGGGTGAGGTGCTGGGTGAGATGGAGGTGGTACGTACCGACCACTCGGGGTGCAGCAGGACATCTGTGAGCTCCAGGACCAGGGTGTAGGGAGGCTGGTAGTAGGGCTCCCTCAGGGGGTCAGGAAGCAGCTTGGGGCTCGTGGGCTCAATGATCATCTGGGGGGGCACAGATATGACGTCGTCACACAACTACACAAAAACACATGGCTGCAGTGGGAGGAACAAGTGGCACATCAGAACTATGTGGGTCAATTGACAACAGCCAAGCTCCAATAAAAAAAAAAAAAAAGTAGGCAATTTGTATTTTGTGGTGAACGAGGCCTATCCCTTTAATACTTGAGGTCCTTCATAAGGGTGTTTTTCCTAAGAGTTGAAGACTAGTCTAATGTCAACATGGTCACAAGCAAGTTGCAGTAAAACACACGGAGGCCATCACTCCCGGCTCGCAGGAGTAAAATTGGAGGGGATTGTATTTGGCTGCTTATGTGGGAATGTAGGAGCGTTATAAGATGGTGGTCCGCTTCCTTATTTCATTAGTTTGCTCTTAGCTGGCCTCATCACTGCAAACCCCAGAAAACCAGAATCCTGTAAGAACCAGCTGCAAGAGGGAGATGGAACGCGTGGAAGAGAGAACTGACATGTTCAAGAGACCAGAGGCCAGGAAGGAGAGGGTGTGTGTTGTCAATATGCAGGGGGGGGGGAAAGGGTGTGCGCTCGTGTGTACACACACACACGAAGGAGACAGGGGGCTGTTCACGCTCCATTGAAGAGATCAAAGCGCTACGAGGGAGATGGATTTTGGTGTGTGCGTGTGGGTGGGTGGAGGGGGGTCTAACTGAACGGCAGCTGCAGGCCCATGCAGAGAGGCCTTCCTGCTCTAAGCAGTCTGGCTGCACCTGCTTCAGTAAAGACAGAAAAGCAGCCTAACATGGCTCCCAGTGTAACTATCCCAATCCAGCGGTTAACCCAGGGGTTTAGTGGAAAAGGACCTTCTATTCTAGCACCCTGAATCAACCACACCAGCCTCAGGAGATAAAGGCTGACTAGATCAGCCACATAGCAAATACTACCAACTGTAGAGTGGTGCCATCCATTGATCAGGTTACATTGAACAGTGGGAGTGGCAAAGGCCGTTTTAACCGTCTTGTGTTCGTTTCTTATCACCCACCTGTCTGTAGTCTTGGAAATACTTCAACGTCCTTCTCAACTGCTGGATAACCGGTGTGTCTGTAAGAGAGATCAGCTATAAACAGTGTGGAGCGAGCATCGTTTCTCAACACGCCATACTCAAGACTGAACACTTAGCCTAAGGGGAGTTGTGGTGCATGTATGTATTGGCCATAGGAGTTATTGAGCATCTCAAGCCAACTCCGGTGCTGGTAGAATGTACATAGCTGTAGTCCTAATGAATGACAATAAAAAAAAAAAAAAGGGGCAATCAGCAGTTTCTACATACACTGAACCAAAATATAAAACATGTAAAGTGTTGTCCCATGTTTAATGAGCTGAAATTTTTAAAAAATCTAAGAAAATGTTCCACAAACACAAAAAGCTTATTTCCCTGAAATTTGATGCACAAATTTGTTTACATCCCTGGTAATGAGCATGTCTCCTTTGCCAAAATAATCCACCCACCTGACAGATGTGGCATATCAAGAAGCTGACTAGACAGCATGATCATTACACAAGTGGACCTTGAGCAGGGGACAATAAAAGGCCACTAAAATGTGCATGTCAGAAGTTGAGAGAGCGTGCAGTTGGCAGGAATGTCCACCAGAGCTATTGCTAGAGAATTGAAAGTTAATTTCTCTGCCATAAGCCGCCTCCAATGTCATTTTAGAGAATTTGGCAGTACGTCCAACCGGCCTCACAACTGCAGACCACGTGTGGGCGAGCGGTTTGCTGATGTCAACGTTGTGAACAGAGTGCCCCATGATGGCAAGTGGGGTTATTTGCAGGCATAAGCTATGGACAACGAATACAACAGCATTTGATCAATGGCAATTTGAATGCACATAAATACAGTGACGAGATCCTGAGGCCCATTTCTTTTAAGTATCTGTGACCAACAGATTTTTATTTATTTACCTCTTGACGCTAGGGGTCAGATTTTTATTTTATTTTTTAAAATAACGTTCCCAAGGTAAACGGACTATTTCTCAGGTCCAGATCATAGAATATGCATATATAATTTACAGATTAAGATAGAAAACACTCCAAAGTTTCCAAAACTGTCAAAATATTGTCTGTGAGTATAACAAAACTGATTCTGCAGGTGAAAACCTGAGGAAATCTAACCCGGAAGTGATTATCTTTTTAAAATGTGTGTTTCCTTGCCCGTCTTTCTTCCATTTAAAGGGGTATCAACCTTTTCCAATGGCTTCCTCAGGCTGTGACCAGGCTTTAGACATAGTTTCAGGCTTTTATTTTGAAAAATGAGCGAGATTTTTCAAAACGAGTCAGGTGTCCTTTGATTAGTTCCTGCGTGCGAGAGGGGTAGCGCTCCATTTTCTTTCTCTCTTTTATTGAATAGGTTACGGTCGAAATATTATCGATTATGTTTGTTAAAAACAACCTGAGGATTGATTATAAAAAACATTTGACATGTTTCTACGAACATTACGGATACTTTTGGGAATTTTCGTCGAACGGAACGAGGCTTTGGTTTTCTGAACATAAAACCGCCATTTGGGTTGCGCGTTTTGTTATAAAAATAATATTTATCGAACAAAAAGAACATTTGTGTAACTGGGAGTCTCGTGAGTGCAAACATCCGAAGATTATCAAAGGTAAGCGATTAATTTTATTGTTTTTCGTGACCATGCTAATTTGGGGCTAGCTGTTCTAGCATTGATTGATACACTCACAAAAGCTTGGATTTCTTTCGCTGCAAAGCATATCTTCAAAATCTGACACGATAGGTGGATTAACAACAAGCTAAGCTGTGTTTTGGTATATTTCACTTGTGATTGCATGATTATAAATATTTTTAGTAATATTTTGCACCCTGCAATTCAGCGGTTGTTTAGGAAAATGATCCCGCTAAAGGGATCCGTAGCGCAGAGAAGTTAACCTTTATTTAACTAGGCAAGTCAGTTAACCTTTCTGAACCACCCATCCCGGATCCGGGATAATTGTCATCAGAAACGCTGACTAGCATAGCCTAGCGCCACAGGTATATAATTTCATGAAATCACAAGTGGAATATTGCAAAACACAGTTTAGCCTTTTGTTAATCCATCTGTCGTCTCAGATTTTGAAATTATGCTTTACAGCGAAAGCAATACAAGCGTTTGTGTAAGTTTATCGATCGCTCTACAAAACAATAAGTACACCTAGCATCAGGTAACTTGGTCACGAAAATCAGAAAAGCAATCAAATTAATCGTTTACCTTTGATGATCTTTGGATGTTTTCACTCACGAGACTCCCAGTTAGACAGCAAATGTTCCTTTTGTTCCATAAAGATATTTTTTATATCCAAATACCTCCGTTAGTTTGATGCGTTATGCCCAGGAATCCACCGGAAAGAGCGGTCGCGACAACGCCGACAAAAATTCCAAATTATATCCATAATGTCCACAGAAACATGTCAAACGTTTTTTATAATCCATCCTCGGGGTGTTTTTCAAATATCTATTCGATAATATATCAACCGGGACAGTTGGCTTTTCACTAGGACCGATAGTAACAATGGCTGCCTTTCTCTTTTGCGCACAAGTCACTCTGAGAGCCCCACCTATCCACTTATGCAATGTGGTCGTTCACGCTCATTCTTCAAAATAAAAGCCTGAAACTATGTCTAAAGGCTGTTGACACATTAGGGAAGCCATAGAAAAAGAAGTCTGGTTGATATGCCTTTATATGGGCAATAGGGATGCATAGGAACAGAGAGGTTTCAAGAACAGGGGCACTTCCTGATTGGATTTTCCTCAGGTTTTAGCCTGCAATATCAGTTCTGTTTAACTCAGACAACATTTTTACAGTTTTGGAAACTTCAGTGTTTTCTATCCTAATCATATGCATATTCTAGTTTCGGGGGCTGAGAAATAGGCAGTTTCAAATGGGTACGTTTTTTAGCCAAAAACGAAAATATCGCCCCCTAGACTTAAGAAGTTTTTTAAGAACAAATTCTTATTTACAATGACGGCCTACACTGACCAAACCCGGACAACGCTGGGCCAATTCTGTGCCACCCTATGGGACTTCCAATCACGGCCGGTTGTGATACAGCCTGGATTCGAACCAGGGTGTCTGTAGTGACGCGTTTAGCACGGAGATGCAGTGGCGCAGCGGTCTAAGGCACTCGGGAGCACAGGGGGTGTTACCCAGTCATGTGAAATCCATAGATTAGGGCATAATGAATTTATTTAAAATTGACCGATTTCCTCATATGAACTGAAACTCAGTAAAAGTCTGAAATTGTTGCGTTCATATTTGTTCAGTATACATTTTTAGACATAAATGATATATACCCATTGATTCTTGAGGAATATAACATACAAATACGTCATGAGCTAAGTTCAGTCATTTCAGAATCTAAAATAAGCTTGGTTTTACTCCAATGTTAGTAAACAAAATCTAAAATGACAGTTTTAACCATGTTTTGAGGCTATCATTTTAATATCATGGATGGTTAGTCCTCGCATCCATAGCTGAATTTGAGTGGTTAAATTTCTCCAGCTTTTTAACAAACCAGGGAGACTGCTTTATTGTATCTACAGCGGATTGCTGCTTTAAGAAAGGCATCTCTGTAGGGGACTGCAGCATTGGTCCCAACAGATAACATCTCAGCAATTTGATGGCAGATGCTATGAGGTTAGTTCTCCACTCAGCTAAAGCATGCAGCCAGGGACCTCTGGGATGTGAAGTCCTTTGGGACAGAGACGGAGTGAGAGAGATGGAGTGGCTCTCTATGGGCCTATAGCATCCGGCCAGTGTGTATAACCAGGCAGGCCCCTCTGGGTCCCCCAGCCCAGTAATAGCAGGCCTGGGAGTGGGTGCGCTGGTGAAACACCCCCTACCCCTCCGGCCTGCCTGCGTATGTGTGTTTTTATAAGGCCTGGGCGGAACATACTCCTCCAGAGAGCGTGGGACTGTGACCGGCCCTGTTGACAAACCTCTCCCCTGGGAAAGCAGAGCCAAGCCAGGCTGGGGGTGGGTGGTGATCGTTACAACCCCCTGGAGAGGGACGGGGGTTGCCGAGGCGTGTGTATGTGTATGCATGCAAGTATGTGTGCGCAAAATGTGTAATACGTTCATGTCTGTGCGCGTGCCCCTGTGTTTGTGCCTCACTGTGAGGATAGGATGGATCAAGGAACGCTTTTATGGTAATAAAGGGGCTGGGGGTAGGTAGTGGTGGGATGAGATTGAAAGGAGGATGACAGGTAAAGGATGGTGACGAGATTAATGTGTCAGCCAGGCCACAGTGGGTCCTCGAATGATGTGAGAGGTGGGGAAGCTACCTCTAAGGGGCAAAGGATCTATATGGCTAGTCAGGGACATAGGCATTCCATTTTCTCCGTTGGTAACTGTTGGCTGTCACTATGACTGTGATCACATTCAGTCTTATCAAAAGCAGAACTCCCATTATGGCAAAAACAGTTGGGACTGACATCAACTCTGAAAGGAAGACCGTTACAAACAAAGGCCCCCAGAAAAGGCTTTGACAAGCAGCAGCACTCTGGTCAGGCAGCCTCTTGTCCTAACCTTGTTTGCCAGTGTAATAGAGGCAGGCCATTGCGGCCAGTGGAAAGGCTACGTTGCTCTCGGAAGGGATGTCCATTTAAACAGGCGAGAAGTAGGGAGGGAATGAGGGAGGAAAGGAGGAAGGGCGAGAAAGATCGATGGCCGTGCCTCCGGACACAACAATGGCCTCCTTTAATGCACGACCGGGGTGGCATATGCTCCGCTAGTTTGCTTAAGGCCATTATTACTCAATTGCCTTTCTTCTCCCTGGGGGGGGGGGGGGGGGGCTCTTGCTTTTCTTTTTCTCTTTTGGCCCGCGCTGTCAATCGCTTCTTTCTTGGGCCGTGACAAACGGTCATCCGGGCCTCGCTCTTTGCGGTGGGGCTCTATTGGAGTATCTGTTTAGGGACATAGGCTATTGGTTGGGCCAGTAGATGTAGGAGGCAGGCTGGATTGGTTAGTTTGTTTGTTTGGAGCACTGGTGGTCTCTATCCTCCTAGGGGCTGTAAGTCTGTCAGAGCGAGCAAACATGGAGGTCGTACAGAACGGCCCCTCATCAAGTCAAAGCCAAATACGGGCTCTGAGGATCCTAGCTGCAGGATACTAACTGGTGGGAGGATGAATGATGTGATAAAATGGACCGAAAGAGATCCGATCTTCCAAGTCTTGATACGCTTCCCAAAATTACAAGTCAGTTATTTAAGCCTAATAATAGTGCTTGAAGATAAAAATGTATTTTCTCTCCCCCTAAAACACAAAACATCTGGTGTGTGTACTGATTGATTCCATACTGCATCAAGACCGTTTCATAGACCCACAGTACACACTAGGAGAAATCAACAACTTCCAACCTCAGTGAGTATTTTGAAAGCAGTCCTGCACTTGTCACACCCCAGTGTGACCTCAACAGCGTGGTCTTTGGGGAGATCATCACCGCCACAGCGTCCAACGCTCCTCCTCAGCATAACGCCCCTGGCTCTGAATACCATCACTTGGCATGGCGACACGGATCTGGACGAGCACGCCTGACCTCATCGCCCCGGGTCCCTGAGGACCCATCCAGCGGAGGCGTCCAGGCTGCCCCCCCAATCCCCTCCACTAGCCTTCTGCCACTTGGGGTGGAGGGGCGCGTGGGCAGGGGGCTGGAATGCTCCCTCTACGCTCCCCCGTGGGCCCCTTATACCATCAATGGCCTTCATTAGGGGTATTGAACGCTGTGGGTGCATCAGGGCTGGCCAATAACAGCAGCAGCCGAAGCAGCACTCTGGACACTGATGGAAATAAAGGGACGCAGCAGCAGTGCCAGATAGAGACAGAGGACTTTGGGGAGCGTGACAGTGTGAAGAATTAATGAAGCAATTATTGGTATAACAGGGTGATTGTTAAGCATTTATAAAAATCAACACTTCTGGAAAAGGGCCACAGCTGTCCCCAGCATTAGCATAGCTTTGAAGCAGGGAGGGGAGGCACCTCGCGACTCAGTCCCCCCTCGCGACTCAGTCCCCCTGCTCTGTCATTTCAACAGCATAGCCAGTCCTAGAACGCTACACATTCCCTCTCAGCTCCACACTGGCCAAACGTGCACTCAGAGGGGAGAGAGAAGATGTCAATCAAAATACCAATGAAACACACAGCTAGGACTACAAATCTATTGGGGAAACCAATGTGTTTTAATACTATTAAATTCAAATGGAGAGACACAATCAAATGTCCATTTTCCTGTTTGTCGGTCTTATGAGGCCCTTTTCACCAGGTTGTCAGCCTGGCAGTTTATAGGGATGACAGAGGCATATGGGGGAGTTGGTTATCGGCTGGGTGGGTACAGGGTGGTAGTCGCACACAGAATTGGGGGGGGGGGGGTGGTTGGCATTGCCTGTACGTTGGGTGTGGGACGCCTGCAAGGTGGCATTTCTCAGTGGGTTGATTGATCATACGCCCCCCTCCCTTCGTCCTAGGCTAACAGCAGAACAGGCAAGCCGGGGGGGGGGGGGGGGCTCATCTGGACCACTGTCAGTGAATGGGTGAAAATCGGTGGTCAAGTTGTAAACGATGTATGGATATGTTGGGTATTAGAATGCTAGAGGTCTGCCTGAGGGTGCAAACAAACAGCACTCAACATCACACATTTTTATTGACAAATCTAAGGTGAAACTAAATGAGGCGAAGACTTCACAAGTTAACCACCAACAGCTGTCTGAACCTTGTTACTCCATGTTTACGTAGCCTTTACATCAGCTATAAAAGATTACATCAGTTATGTGACTCGAGATCCATTTACAGCCCAGGACCAGATTTATGGGAAGGCAGAGGTGTGCCAAAAGCCTCGGAGAACAAGGGGGAATTAATAAAACGCTTATCTCTAAGCTAACTCAACTTTGAGAAAAGAAAACCTCTCCAAAATACCACAGGTAGTGTCAAACAAAATAGGAAAACAACTCACCGTTATCAAACTCATCTGGAATCTGTAAAAGACAGAAGGAAGATGAGAAATAGTCCACTTCACACACCTGTGAATGCAAAGTCAGTGTCAGATGGTACTGTTGACAGAACTTGACATGCATTACACTATGGCCTAATGCATAAGGTAAATAACATGACATCTCTCTATGCATCTACACCGCGGGTAGGCAACTAGATTCAGACGCAGGTCGATTTCTCAGCGCAAATGGTTGAGGGGACCAGAAAATTACAATCATTTGTACACTGCAAATTGACCACAACTAAGCCAAAATAGAGAGTATTTGAAAATAATAATTTCATACCTTGAAACACGATCACATTTTGTTTGTGGGGATACTTGGGAACAGATTACCTCAATTAAAAACACGTTTTTAGCTGAATTCCTGCTGATTTTAGTCTTTTGAACAAAAATGTTAATCACTCGCAGACCGGTTTCGGCCCAGGGGCCACCTGTTGCCGACCCCTGATCTAAACATCAATACTGTACCCATGTTTGACATACTCTCTTATAAACAGTTCTTAAGCAGGGACTAAGGTACCAACATATTTAAAAAGAGACCGCCGTTTTCTCCTTGAGCGCACAGACACCAAGACCGTCCAAACCACTCACGTTCTACTCTCCACACAGATGCTGGGCTGTCCAGGCATCGTGCACTGTGTAGTAGTGTCCAGTATATATTTTTATTTAACTAGGCAAGTCAGTTAAGAACAAATTCTTATTTACAATGACGGCCTAACCCGGACGACGCTGGGCCAATTGTGCGCCGCCCGATCACGGCCGGTTGTGATACAGCCGGTCTGTAGTGACACCTCTAGCACTGAGATTCAGTGCCTTAGACCGCAGCCCCACTCGGGAGCCCCTGTCGCTTGTCTCTGTGCATTACATGCTGTCATGCTTACGTGTTAGACCTGGCCCCTCCCTCGCAGTAACACTTTCAGCAGCACACCCACACCAGCCCACCAATTAATCTCCCAGCTGATGAATATTCAGCTGCATCTGCCAGCAGGTCCCTGGCCTGGCCCACCTGGGGGTCTGCCTTCCCAAGACAGAGAGAGAGAGCCAGCCGGGGGCCGAGTGGGACACCACATGCTGCACGCTGGGGCCACTACATGGGAACCGATGGGGTAGGCTGGAGCTGTTTCATCCCCCTCAACACCCCTCCCTCCCTATCAAGGCTGTCCTGAGGGGTTTGCAGTGGTTGAAGAGACACTGCTCAACTACGCCCCCTGCTGCCTGTGCATGGTTCTGAGTTTTTCTTATATAAACGTAGATCATTTGATCAGTGATCCAGTTCACTGTGTTGGTCATTACTGCGTTGGGGAAGGCCGACACCTCTAGCACTGAGATTCAGTGCTAGAGGTGTCACTACAGACCCTGGTTCGATTCCAGGCTGTATCACAACCGGCCGTGATCGGGCTGCGCACAACTGGCCCAGCGTCATCCGGGTTAGGGTTTGGACCCCATGTCCCTTAATATTGATGTGGTTGTTACTGACAAGAAAGAAGCACATGGCTGAGCTCTTTAAATCACCACTTTATTAAGTCAAGATTCCTATTTGTCTCAAGCCATGCCTCCTTGCATGTCCAACATTTCCTCATCTCCCACCCCTTCCAATGTGACTATCCCCGATGCTTCTCCCTCTTTTTCCCCTGCCCCGCTACAAAGTTTCTCCCTGCAGGCAGTCACTGAGTCCGAGGTGCTAAAGGAGCCCCTTAACTTGATCCCCCCCAAAAAACATCTGGGTCAGATGGTTTAGACCCTTTCATTAAGGTTGCTGCCCCTATCATCGCCACGCCCCTCTCCTTTCTGGGGAGGTTCCCATTGCTTGTAAGGCAGCCACAGTTCGTCCTTTATTTAAAGGGGGAGATCAAGCTGATCCTAGCTGTTATAGGCCCATTTCTATTTTTCCCCGTTTATCAAAAGTGTTGGAAAAACTTGTCAATAATCAACCCGCTTGCTGTCGTGATGCCCATAGTATTCTCTCGGGTATGCAATCTGGTTTCCGCTCAGGTTATGGACGTGTCACTGCAACCTTAAAAGGTCCTCAATGATGTCACCATTGCCCTGGATTCTAAGCAATATTGTGCTGCTATTTCTATTGACCAAAGCTTTTGATACGGTAGACCATTCCATTCTTGTGGGCCGGCTAAGGAGTATTGGTGTCTGAGGGGTCTTCGCCCTGGTTTGCTAACTACACCTCAAAGAGTACAGTGTATAAAGTCAGAAAATCTGCTGTCTCAGCCATAGCCTGTCACCAAGGGAGTACCCCAAGGCTCAATCCTAGGCCCCACAATCTTCTCAATTTACAGCAACAACATAGCTCAGGCAGTAGGAAGCTCTCTCATCCATTTATATGCAGACGATGCAGTCTTATTCTCAGCTGGCCCCTCCCATGATTTTGTGTTAAATGCTCTACAACAAAGCTTTCTAAGTGTCGAACAAGCTTTCTCTACCCTTTAACTGGTTCTGAACACCTCCAAAACAAAGGTCATGTGGTTTGGTAAGAATAATGCCCCTCTTCCCACAGGCGTCATTACTACCTCTGAGGGTTTAGACCTCGAGGTAGTCACCTCATACAAGTACTTGGGAGTATGGCTAGACGGTGCACTGTCCTTCTCTCAGCACATATCAAAGTTGCAGAATAAAGTTAAATCTAGACTTGGTTTCCTCTATCGTAATCGCTCCTCTTTCACCCCAGCTGCCAAACTAACCCTGATTCAGATGACCATCCTACCCATGCTAGATTACGGAGACGTAATTTATAGATCGGCAGGTAAGGGTGCTCTCGAGCGGCTAGATGTTCTTTACCATTCGGCCATCAGATTTGCCACCAATGCTCCTTATAGGACACATCACTGCACTCTATTCTCCTCTGTAAACTGGTATCTCTTTATTCCTGTTGCAAGACCCACTGGTTGAGGCTTATTTATAAAACCCTCTTAGGCCTCACTCCCCCCTATCTGAGATATCTACTGCAGCCCTCATCCTCAGCATACAAAACCTGTTCTGCCAGTCACATTCTGTTAAATGTCCCCAAAGCACACATCCCTGGTTCGCTCCTTTTTTCAGTTCGCTGCAGCTAGTGACTGGAACGAGCTACAACAAAAACCAGACAGTTTTCGCAATCTCTTCTTTCAAAGACTCAATCACAGACACTCTGACAGTTGTGGCTGCTTTGTGTGATGTATTGTCGTCTTTACCTTCTTGACCTTTGTGCTGTTGACTGTGCCCAATAATGTTTATACCATGTTGTGCTGCTACCATGTTGTTGTTGTGTTGTTACCATGCTGTGTTGTCATGTGTTGCTGCCTTGCTATGTTGTTGTCTTAGGTCTCCATGTTGTGTTGTGTGTTTTGTCCTATATTTATATTGTATTTAGTAATTTATTTTAATCCCAGGCCCCCGTCCTCGCAGGAAGCCTTTTGGTAAATAAGAATTTGTTCTTAAGTGACCTGCCTAGTTAAATAAAGGTTAAATTAACAGCTGATAAAGCACACTGGCAATCAGCTTAGTTTCATAATGTGCCAGGTAAACCTGTATATTAGGGCAAAGGTAAGGGGATGGGCCAGTGGGGAAGAGGTAAACACAGCCATGAAGTCGGCCAAGTGTGCCCTCTTGTGGCTGTGTAAGGAGAATGAAATAGGCCTAGAGTTGTTTTAAGAGGATCGCCCCGGATTCCAAGGTTGGCTGCTGACAGAATCTTTGGAATGTGACGCAAACGGATCTCCTTCAGCTCCATTTACGTAGACTGTGTAGAGCCCTTTAGATGTACTTTGCTGGAAGCCAACCTTGGAATCGGGTGCTATCCTCTTAAAACACTAGACATCTCAGTCAGACATAAGCTTATGCTTAGGAAAGGAAGGCAGGCAAATGACTGAGTCGTATCAACCCCTATGTCGGTAGTGTCTAGCACAGTGTCCAGCATCTCCGGTCTCCTTTCCTAAACCAATAGTGTCACGTAAGCTAGTCAGGGTTTGAGTCAGTTCAGGAAATTTGTTGAAATTCATGAACAAATCATTCATTAATTGATCTTATGTAAGTGCCCTGTCTCAGATAATATAATTTGCCTAATTAATGTAATTGCATGATAGTCATGGTTAATCGCAAAGAGCTAAATATGGAACTATAAAAACACATAGAATCTTGCTAGAACAGATTGTTTTGCCCATTAAACCATCACTCTCAAGAACCACTTCTTATAACACAGAGCAGTGAATTAACTTATAACAAGACTTGGGTCTTCCAAATTGGACTTTCAGAGGAGGTTGACAGGGTACGAGGTGTGCGAATGCTCATTTAGGGGTAATTCACACCTTGGCACAACAATGGGGCAGAGGCCCGGGAGACCAGGCACAGGCCCTGTTCCCAAACCAGCTACAGGATGGCCATGGGAACTCTCACCAAACAGAGGTGGCCACTCATTGCTCTGAGAGATGAAAATAGTTCCCACACTGATAGCCGTGTACAATATGGATGCATGAGAACATAGACCCTCACAGCAACACACTGGTGAAGGGCAAATCCCATTATAAAAGATGTTGCTCTAGCTAGTGAAATGAATGAGAATTTGTTGTCACTACCAAGTTCCAAAATGCACTCATCTGTTTTGGAAATGCAGCACAACCTAGTCCAACCTCTAGAGCAGTGGTCACCCAGTCAAGATCACCTTCGCAATCAAAAAGCAAGCAAAGATCTACTGCTCAAAATTATTAAACATGACTTAACATGAACCTAATAAAAACAGTTCTGTAGGCATGAGGTTTGTGCAGTAGGCCTAATACATTGCAGCATATTGGCTATATGCCTGGCCTATCAATATTGTTCATTATAGACCATATTATATTTCAAAACTCAAGCGTTGATAAAGTAGATCAGTTGGTGTAGCACTTGCGAGGCACAGCGGAGGGTAAATTGAAATCTGCAAATAATTTGCTGGACTGATGGTACCTGCAGCGGATGGTCATGGTGGTTTCAAGACAAATGGGAACTCTGTTAAAAAAAAAATTTGAACATGGCATTAGTCTAAACAGGGGTAGACTGACCAGAGACGACACCGTCTTCCACCTGATGGCGAAACTCAAATCGCACCACATCAGCCTCATGCACAAATTCATGTTGTTCCTAGGACCAGAGAAAGTGAAATATTTCTCTTCTCGATATTAAAAGACACAACGAGCTACAATTAATAAAAATTGCAGGGCTATCAATACCCTTGTAGTAGGGACAAGCACTTTTATGTTTTGTAATAGTGTTGAACAAAAACAGTGTTGACAGTGCTGAATAAAAACTTAGACATGAACTCAATCATTAAAACAGCAGTTCTTTGCTGTATTTGACACTCTCTGGTCATTGGCCTCAGCTAATAGGGATCATAATCATTTTTATTTATTTATTTTAAACAAGGAATGCCTTGAAGAACGTGATTGACCGGTTGGTGACCACTGCCCTGGAATGACAAAATTGTTCTCATATTCCAAGACAGTTTAATCTAATTTGAACAGGGGAAAATGGGAGCCAAACAGAACCCAATCGAAATGCTACTTGACCTACGATAAGGTTTTAGAGATACTGATGTCACTCAGTACAAAAATGAGCACCTCCTTATTTTATCCCCCCAGACACTCGGTGTAGATGCTAGTAAAAGCATGACTAGTCACGTTCAGCCTTAGAACCTTGTGGCAACTGCATTAATCCAAAGACAAAAATATGCTGATGTTCAAGACTGGCCTTGAAATGTAGCTGCATGAATCTACCTGTGCACTCTAATGTCTGGAACACCTGTCTGATGTTAGTCTCCTCTGGTTCCTGAGAGGAAGCTATAGAGATGAGAACAGGGTCCAGCTCCTTTTCTCACAGTGATACCCAAACACCTCAAATGAACACAGCTCCTCCAGTCTGAGGGGACAGGTGTGGGATCCAGCACCAAGAGGCCTGGCACACTCCACTCACAGCAGCCTAACAAGTGTGCACACAAGAGCCCTTTGAAGTGGGTGATGGGTGAGGAAAGTGTACTCTTAAGTGCCCACCTACCCAAAGTTCCAAACCCAGAGCTCTAACCCCTGGCAGAGGGCCACAACTCACAGCAGCCTAACAAGTGTGCCTTTTGAAGTGGGAACAAGCTTCAACTGTAAAGTGAACAACGGGGCATCAGAAGTGAAATAAGTGTGCTCTTTGAAGTTCCCTATTCCCACAGACCACAATCTCCTGAAAAGTGTGCCCTTTGGAGACTTAGTCTCACTTAAGGCAGGACATGGGCAACACTTCATGAGGAAGTGTGCCAGAGGTGTAGAACCGCAGACCAGGATATCATCTGACCAAACAGGACCAAATCCAAAGCGACCACAACCTAAGACTTGGCTGTAGAGCTACTGATGTCACACAGGCAGAATAAACACCTCATTTCCTCCCCACTGAAACTCGAGGGTAGATGACTAGTCAAGTTTTCACTAGCATGTTCAGCCTTAGAACCTACTGATGAATGCAAAGCCCAAATATGTGGCTGTACAAGACTGGCCTTGGTATGTAAGTGCCTTAATCTACCTTGGGACTCTTCCATTGGACAGGTGGGCCAGACGTTCACGTTAGGCTCTCCTGGTTCCTGAGAGGAAGCCATAGAGATGAGAACAGGATCCAGCTCCTTCTCTCACAGTGACACCCAAAGACCGCCAATTGACACAGCTCCTCCAGTCTAAGGGAACAAGTGTGGGATCCAGCACTAAGAGGCCTGGCACACTCCACTCACAACAGCCTGACAAGTGTGCCCTTTGAAGTAAGATAACTGGGCTCTTTCAAGTGCACACCTTCCCAAACCCTCACCTCTAACCTGTGGCTGAAGGCCACACATCACGTAAGGCCTACATCCCTCAAATCACAGCAGCCTGAGAAACGTGCCCTTTGATGTGGCCACAGGTATTTAACTTTGAAAGACCAAACTAGGGTCTTGGTGATGAGGGGGGCCAAAAGAAGTGTCCATGTTCCAAAACCCACAGCTCTAACCCCTTGCACATATCAGTTACCTGAGACATGTGCCCTTCGGAGGACGTTGCCCCAAATCCTGTTCTCATTCCACAGAACCTGGCTTAACAAATGCCACTGAAAAATAGACAGTGACCACAAGAGTCATCTCAGCCAACTACAGTATGTTCACCTTGCGACAGGCTCCTTTGGTGGCTTTTAGATTATATTTTACCCTCTTATTATGGGTGTAACTTATAGTAAAATTGTGATGCATTGCTGTAAGCACAAAAAAATGTAATATTAGGTAAGTAGCCAGTCATCTCATAAGGTTTTCATTCAAAAAGTGTTGAGTAAATGGACATCAATTCACTCAGAGATCGACAATTCACATCATGAAGGCTGAGCCTTGGAAAGGTGTTCCAGACCTTAGGCTCCTCTGGTCCCTGAAAGGAAGCCATAGAGATGAGAACAGGATCTGGCTCCTTTTCTCACAGTGACACCCAAACACCTCAAATGAACACAGCTCCTCCAGTCTGAGGGGGACAAGTATGGGATCCAGCACCAAGAGGCCTGGCACACTCCACTCACAACAGCCTGACAAATGTGCCCTTTGAAGTGAGAGAAGTGTGCTTTTTCAAATGCCCATCTTCTCAACCCCATACCTTCAACCCCTGGCAGTTAGCAGACTATTTACAGTAGGCTGACAAGTGTGCCCTTTGAAGTAGACAACGGGACCACACCTGAAAGTTTAAAGAAGTGTGCTCTTTGAAGTAGCCACCTTCCCAGACTCACACCTCTCGTCCCTGATGTGCCTTGTGAGAAACAATTCACACCGCAAGCACTAGCTTGAACCAATTAACAAGCTACATGGGATCTACCTGAGAAGTGTGATAAGTGTCACTTGAAGTAACCACCTTTCATTTTGCACACTTTAAAACCCACTGGCACAAGCCAGTCTGCTTAGAATTTTTACATAACGTCATCTGGCAATCTTTCACCTCTACTTTTCAATAATTGGTCCTACAAAGCAATAAACCACATGCACCGAAACATGTTTTAATGAAAACATACCGTGTTTCCTTGTTCATCCACTGAATTGCTACCTGTAGACAGGGAGAAATACATTACATATGATAATATTACACATCTATTTGCTTTGAAAAAACATGCACATTTATTGCATTACATGCATCAGATGCCATGTATTCACAATTCAAATTACTTCTGAAAAGCATATGGCACAGCAGCGTCAAGCTTTTCAGAAAGAGACAGACTCATGAAACATTCAACCATTCCTTTTGACAAGTACGGTCATGTCTTCTACAATTCAACCATCCATCTAGGCTGACAGCAATGACAGTCTGGCATATTTTGAGAAAACACATTTGAGAAAGACGCGAGTGCAAAGAAACAGCCAATCAAAAATCTACACCATTGAGATGAGAGGCGAGTAAGTATACAAATCTGCCCATTCACCTAAAGCTCAAAACAAGTTACCAAGAATGCCCTCCTAAAAGGAAATATTCCACCGAGCAAGGAGAGGGTGCCCCAAATCTCTCCACTATCTTCAGTATGACCTTCACTAGTGCTGCTGGTTCAGTGTCAGCCCTTGACACGCTGCTGCTCTGACAGAGTGGAGGGAACAGGCGGACTCACCGAATACGTACACCATGCCGACCGCACCCCCTACCCCCATCAGGCCTGCTAGCCGCATCACCATCTTCTTGGCATAGGCTGTGTTCTCCTTCCGTTTCTTGTCCTCTCCCTGGTCCTGCTTCTGTTCCGAGTCCCCATCCCCTTCTGGAGGGAGCTGGCCCTGTCAGAGAAAATAGCCAGGTCAGATTCCTTTTTATTTCCTCACACAAGTCAGCTAGACATTATATTAGGAATACATAGCTATAATACAGAATAGCTTGGAAAATAAGGAATTTAAATAATTTAAAGGGAAATTAGATTATGTGCACACATGCAGGTAGTGCCAAATCAATAAAAACAAACTCAGTGATATAAGACCGTGATCGTAGATTCAAAAGATTGAGATTCAAGTTAAAGTAAAATATCCTGCACTGTTATTAAACTGTGACAATAAGATTAATCAGTGTGTCTGCAGGAAATGCATTGGGGGCGTGGAGGGTCTGCCTGACCTTCAAAAATCTAGAAAAACCTTGACAGATAATGTTACCATATATATAATGTAATGTTAGCCTTGATGTGTAAAAAATAAATAATAGACGGTGGCTGAACATGGGAGTATAAGTGCTAGCTAGCTGGATATCTAGGTAAAGCTAGTTATCTACTTGGCTAGGGGATGAATCCACTACCTCCTTGGTAGCTGGCTGGCTAGTACATCTCCTGGAATATGCCTCGGTGTGTGACATGTGAAAGTAAGCTAACACTAACTCACTGGCAATTGATAAATGATATGCAGCTAGCTAATTATTACGGCGAGTTGCAAAGACACTGTTGGTAGGCTAGCTAGCTGACTGACAGGGTCCGTGCTATCCGGGGTCCTCCGGACGTCACTACCCAATTGAAGGTGAAATTCAAATGGTTTAGTTAAGGGTTAGGGTATGGTCAAGGATGCTAATCGGACGAGTTCGTTCATTCATTCATTCATACAAATAATAGGGTGTAAATGGAAAGTGTCGTGAGAGACCGGAGGTTCAACAAACTGGAAATTACAACATGAAAACCAAACCAGCTGATTTATTGAATGTCACTTTGGTTTTTCTGTAGCCTTGCATGATTATGGCGGTCTAGCTAACGTTACCCAACCAGGCAGCGGGGGATGTCATTTAGCTAGTTAACGTTACCTAGCCTGCTTGACTCACCTGACTCTTCTGTTGCTGCTTAAGCCTCTCTTGCAAGATTGCTTGAGCGAGTCCACCTGTAGCACTGCCCTCTCCTGTTGGCTTCTCCGTGGAAATTGCCCGAATCAAGTCCACCACTGCAGGGGTTGAACCACGTCTGCTCCAGCTCCTGAGCGTGAGGAGGCCCCTACTCGCCCGGACACACATGGGGAACATCGACGTCGCCGACATCTTGAATGGGAAAGAGCCGGTGAACATAGCGCGAGTGAAAAGGACAAAGGCGCCTGATTGGCTTATGCTACTCTGAGCAACATCCATAAGGTGCAATAAACATCGTTAAAGGTCATGTGGAACAAAATAGGGCGGTACTTACAGCTTTTTCTCCAATCGAAACTAAGATTTCATTGACCTTCGAATGCACCCCAAAATGTCCATCATTACTGATGGCAATGCCCAAAGTATGTTAAAAATATATCACCTGCCCTGTAGGTTTTTACTGTAGCCTAATACACACAACTTCGACCAGTCTGAATTGTATAAAATTCATTTGGTATTTTATAAGACATGGAAGTTTGCACTGATTTGTCTTTCAAATGTTAAACTTTTAGGCCCCTATGTAATAAATTATGATTTTCGTAGAGCATAGCAACAATCATTATCATAATTTCATCCTTTCATGTTGGTTATTTTGCTTTTCTATACCTAATATTAATGACCACTAGAGGGCAGCCATAACAACACACAGCATCTGCTTCAGATTTTGGGTGTTGCACCCGCAGGACTAGAACGATTCTATTTCTACGGTTGCACCGACGGTACCAGAGTGACCTGCCACAGTTGTACCTGTGCACCACTCTATTTGTGGACATTACACATTACTCATCATATTATTTTAAGTGTTCAGTTGATCAAATTGTTCATATACAACAACAAGTTTCATGCAACAACAGTGCATTCATTATGGAACAACAGTGCATTATGCATAAAAACAATCTGGAAAACAAATTAAGACACAAATATATAATTTATTGTCATCATTAAACAACAAACGTTAATCAAAAAGTGTTTAACATTAGAAATAATACTTTTTGACCACCGATAGTAACCAAAACAATCAGTTCTTCACAAATGGTACAGATAAAATGACACCCTAAATTCACCTTACAAGTTCAAAGCATCAAGCAAACATTCACCTATCCTGGATCCCCACATGGGTAAATCAACTGTTGATTTTTGTCACATGTCCGATACCCAGGCCATTCAAAGATAGCATGGTTGCTGTCTCTGTTCAGCTATTACATTCCACTCCTTGCCAAACACTCTTTGGAATATAACAAGGAGTGGAATGTTACATAGACTAGTACCCACACTAATTCAAAGGGTGCCTTTCAGCGGGTCACATTCTCTGCACTGTTGGAACAGGCTACTGCATAACTATTGCATAGCTGTTCTCACAAATATCAATTACCATCTCTGAACAAAACAAAAGGAAATGCATAGTGTCCAAACGCATTGATTCTCATATGCTGTAGTTTGTGTATGGCACTAGCAACAAGAATTCCCCTCCTCTGCAGCAGCCTCGTCTTTCCCCCCGGGCCAAAGGGGTGCACTGTTTATCTTGTTGCCCACTTTAGCAGCCTCACTTTGAACACCATCACTTCCAACACGCTTCTGTATTTCAGAGGCCATGGTTAAAAATGATTTCTCTACATTATCAGCATTCTTTGCACTGGTCTCCAGGAATGGAATCTTTAGGGATGAAGCAAATTTCTGAAGCAATTGTACCAAGAAAAAGAGAGAGCAGAATTGTATGACATTTATCACGACACACCAGAACAAAAGCACAATAATGTGTGATTAGCATGTCTATCTATGATTAACAGTGATTTGTAGTTTATGAAGAATCGATTGTGCATTGGTGGCACAAGCATTTTATGAGTGAGAACAGACACTTACTTGACCAGTGGCAGAGTCCACTACCTTTTTAGAGACCAAGTCACACTTGTTTCCCACAAGCAATTTGGAGACATTTTCACACGCATAGCGGTCAATCTCCTCCAACCACTGCTTCACGTTGTTAAAGGACTCCTGGCAAAATAGTTGAAATCTCATACATATAGTTTTATCTCTAACTCCAGTACATTTTGATGCAATAGATGGTCAATCCAGCCCATAGAGAGGAGGAGTTCAAATACACTGTATTACCTGATCAGTGACATCATACACAATGATGATCCCATGTGCTCCTCTGTAGTAGCTGGATGTGATGGTCCGGAACCTCTCTTGTCCGGCTGTGTCCCACTAGGAGAGAGATCAAACAGTTAGAAATTACAAACAAGCCTTACCACATCCCCATTACCAAAATCTACAACTATACATTTTACAGAGCTATACAGAGTTTGTCTTATAAACATGTACTTACAATTTGTAGTTTGACAGTCTTCCCATCCTTTTCAATGGTTCTGATCTTAAAGTCGACCCCGATTGTGCTGATGTAGCTCTCTGTGTAGGTGTCATCCTGAGGTGTAGAGACAACTGAGCAGTGTTATTATTTACAATGGGAGAATGGCTGAACAAACCTTCACAGTGGTTAATTACTGGTTTGGATGACGTTTTGCAGGGTCCTTTCCACAAAGGAAATGGCCTTCGCTTTCTGTTTACTCTAGACTCCTTGCCATATGGGACAACACAAAGGATTGTGTGTATTCTGTTTTAACACAATCAAATAAAAAATGTATTGGTCACATACACGTTTGGCAGATATTATTGCGGGTGTAGCGAAAAGCTTTGCCTACCGCAAACCGCAAGAGCAGGCAAGACTTGCCGACACCAGAGTCTCCAATAAGAAGCAGTTTGAACAGGTAGTCGCTGAGGAATACATTACATTATTATTTAGGTTGATTATATATCATCAAGTAGGATAAAGAAACACACCATTGATAAATGGAAGATGCACTATTGTTATTGCATACAAGCTCTGCAGAAACACACACACACACACAGCTGTCGGCCTCCCATCTCTTTAGTATTGGTTGGTTCGGCCAAGTTATCGAGGGCCGAAGAGTTTCTTTGTGCTTTTCCAAAGCAACAAAATAAAACATTTGTTTGGGTTGACTCCCATTGCACCACATCCATTGCCCTAAGTGGGAAAATGTGTCCCAAATTCAGAGGACCTTTTATTGTCCCACAAACCTAAAAGGGCCTTTAAATGTAGCTACAATGTTATCCAAGACAATTGCCCACTTAAACATGACACATCATGCTTCAACAACCGTACAAATAATACTACAACACCATTGTCACTGACAACTCATCACTACTTACTATTCAGGATTCATGGCCAGATAGCTGGATCCAGAGGGCAGAATATAAAAGAAAATAAAAACAACTGTGAACAGAATGCCTGTTATCTTGGGCCTTTCACAGATGCTTTGTGTTGACGTTCTTCAGACAGCACCTTGAATGATGAGCCGGGAGTCCTATCATTTATTAAAACCTAAGATCATGTTTCAATGCTGTCATTACCCGAGTCTTAAAGCTGTAGCCTGGTTTAGCTTGGGAACTGACTGATCACAAAACCCATACATTCATTCACTGCCTCCAGGAACAAATAAGTTCAAAACAGGTTGTTTTATTCTCAAGATTTGGTTGAAGGAGTCACATATTACATGTTACAGTACAGTAGTCTAGAGAATGTTTTAAAAATCATTCAGTCTGGAAAAACAAAAGTTAATTGAAGTTCAGTGAAAAGGTTACTTTTTCATAAAAACATTTCTTCACACAAAATATATCTAAAATATTCTCAAAACTTTCCTAAAAAGTTGGACACTCAATATAATTTAAACTCAATACAAAATGAAAATACATTAAATTGAAGTGCAAATGCTACAAATATGGCCAGTTTCTATTTAGTCGTCTCGTAGTTGTAGTGGGATTTATTGCCAGTTTAAAAACCAAACCACCTAACCTTTGGATAGTAATATGAGAGGTTGGCAGACGAAAACTCATTCATACTTTCCACATGTATGTGCTGCTCTTTTTTTTTGTAATCTAATCGATATACCCAAATTAATCTAGAAATGTGGCTGGTTATGCTTGAAGTGTTTGGATGACCAGTCTTTGCATACTTGTTAGAGGAAACCTACAAATGAGGCCATGTAAAACAAAACAGGCTCAGATAAATTTCGCTTACCCTCAAAAAGCATTTTTAGAGTATTGCACAAGTTTTTCTTTGACAGACATCCTTGCTATGTCCACTCTTGTTCCATTCAGTAATTTATTTTATTTTATTTACCATAGTTCTGGAACCATGACACGTGGATGCATTGCTCTTTATCATCAAAAGTATCACAAAACAGTCACTAGTTAGAAAGCTCATCTCCAGTATATAAAGCTATTCATAATTTTATTTTGGCTTCCTGCTATTCAGTACTCTATACTAGTGGCAGCATACTCATTCTCTAGGTGAATCCGCAAACAGTATTAATGACATGATCTCAGTCCACGGGCAAGCACTTCACAGGTAGGGTCCGTGTGTATGTTGTGTTGGGTTCTGTAGGTGAACTGGGAGTTAAGAAGGCGGGTGGCCATTGACCTTGTCCCGCAGGAGAGCCAGGGCATTGGTGGAGAAGTCTCGCAGGACGCTCACAGTCTCTCGCTGCATCTCCAGGGAGTCGCGAACAAACTCCTGCTGCGACTCCACCAGCTGCTGCACGGACTGGGCCAGGGCCCCCAGAGACCCCGACACGGCCCCTAGCAGGGCAGTAGTGGCCTTCTGCTCCTTGAGACTGAGGGAGGCACTGTGGGCTAGCTGCTTCCGGATTGCCCCCTGCCCCATGACTGACCCTGGAGAGGTAGAAGAGGAGGGAGCAGCAGGGAGAAAGGAAGAGGAGGGAGCTGGGAGGGAGGACGAGGAAGTAGCCATGGAGGAAGACACAGCGGTGGAAGAGGCGGCGAATCTGGAGTAGGTGCGACGAGGTTCAGCAGGAGGGCGGAAGGAGCCCATGTGCCGCAGCTCCTCTTCTAGGTCCTCAAATCCTAGACTGTTGTCTATGGGTAATACACAAACAATGTGATACACACAGAAACATGGGTGCAAACACATTTACCAACAATAAAGCGAGAGAGAAAAGAGTTTTACCTTCATCGACTGGTGTCATGAATGAAAAATCATGAGATGACTGAGAAGGATCCCCTAAAAGGACAAAAATCAATAAAAATATGACAAGGGGAGATAATAAAAATCAATACAACATATTGTGTTGAGTGCGAAGAGAAGAGGAGAAATGTTGTTGTGAATACAGGAAAGACTCACGGCCAAATGGCATCCGAGAAAACATGCCAATATCTTTATCTTGAGTTGAGAAAGGTGACATAGACAAGCCCATGGCGTGGGGGGTGGTGCCAGGCATACCCATATGATGAAGGCCAGCCATACCATTAGAGGTGCCAGAGGAGCGAGTCGACATTTCTGACATGTCACCAAAGTCATTCTCCTCAGGTTCATGATTCATACTGCCCATGGTGGCCTTGTTCGGAGGGGACGTGGCTAGTATTTCGTGCACCATTTTCTCCACCGGCGACAGGTTCTGGGAGATACGGACACCATTAGGCCCTCGCATGGCCACCATCCTGCGCTTGGCGTCGCACTTTAGGTCCGCCCACTTCTTGACGATCTCCATGACCTCCCGTTGGCACTCGCTGATTTTGTTGATGCAAATCGCGATGTCCGCCCATGTTCGCTTCCTCAGGTCTGACGAGGCGCCTTGGTTGAACTTGCCTGTGGCGATGAATAAAGGAAGATAATAGCACTCCAAGGAATGAAAGGCAAGCAGAAAATAAAAGAGACAAACAAATGTAAAGTGAACATATGTCTATTGAGTGCTTCATGCTGATCATGACCAAAGGCCTCACACAATACCACGCATAAACTTCGTAAATGATCAAATCCATGTAATTTGTGCACACAGTACACACTGAGTGGAGGTACTTACTTACGAGGATGTGCCTGTTTCTTTTGACCTCAGACAGCAACAGATGGACTTCATCGAAGGTGAAGCGTGACTTCCTTTTCTTCATGGGCAAGTTGCCCCCAAGTTCCTCTATTTCGCTATAGGTGAATTTGAAATTCATGTTGCACTCCTAGGCCTGTTTACACACCCAAGAGATAGCCACCTATACCTATGAGGGCACCACCCCTGGCACTGCCAGCCTGCAGGAGAACAAAATGTAAACCACACTGCACTCCACTGATAGGAATCCCTGTGTAAAGACGTTATGGTTATAAAAGACCATGTAGCTCAGTTGGTAGAGCATGGTGCTTGCAACACCAGGGTTGTGGGTTTGATTTCCAGGACCATAACTTAGTAAAAATGTATGCACGTATGACTAAGTTGCTAAGGATAAAAGCATCTGCTAAATGGCATATAGAATGTTTTGGGGGAGATTTTATTCTGTGGGAAAAGAATATGCCGTAATCTGTGGGTATTCCAGGGATCCATCCCTAAGTGTGCCTAAAACAATACTTCTGTAATGAATCAATCACTTTATTAAAGAAATGTAGGCTAGGCATACATTTCAGTAGTGAGGACGCCATGATTTACTATTGACGAATATACCTGACAACAGTTCATTGTAAAAAATAAAAATACAACTCTGCATGGGAATTAAATGTGGGTATTTGTCTTTAAATTAACCATTTGTATAATTAGTAGCTTCAATCTCACACGCTCTTGCTAGGCCAATGAGCATTATGCTTCCTGGTTCTTTGTTGAGCCCCCTTCTAACCAGCTACAGTAGCTATTTTGCTTTGATGTTTTGCGGAACAACGTCGAAGGCCAGTGTTTTCAACCACGGTAAACGTGCATCCTGCCATGCAACGAAGGGGACAAAATACAAATTAGAAAACGAACGCAGATCTTTACCAATGTGTTATAGATAAACTGATAAGACAATTGCGAGCGTTTTATGCATTCTGCCTAACTATAGTAACTAACATTTTGAAGGAACGTTGCCTAATGTCGGTCGCTAGCTAGCTAGCTAACGTTGGCTGGCTAGCTAGGTCGTCCGCGTTTTGTTTGCAGATTGTTTATATATATGAATTTAACTAGCTTAGTAATTAAGAATAACAAATGTGAAGTTTTGTTTCATTGGATATAGCAGGAATTACCAATATTGACGAATGTTTTTTTTTCCTCTTGCAGTGTAGCTTCATAAACTTCGCACAGACGACGAGAAGAACGCTGAGTTGCGCAGACTCTGATCGCGCTTTTTCCATGACCCACGGCGGCCACGAGCGCAACATGTACGAAATCTTACCAGAATAGGAATTTGGTATGATACCAGGAATGGCCACATTACAGTTCAACGTGCATCAATCACTGCTACTGTTGTTACAGAATAACGCACATTCATTGGTTGAACGAGTACACAACCTGTGGTGACATTTCTCAACCAAGTCATGTTGCTACTAAAACACACGAAGGCTTTAAATACTAGGCTACTTAATTATAAGAAAATAGCGTACAGGAGCGGAAATAGTCCATCTAAAACAAAGTATGTTTTATATGTCAGAGATGCTTCCTTTTGGCTACAAGAAACATGACACGTTACCTATGTAATCACATCGGGAACCTGTTCCAATAAGTAAGACTTGAGAAATTAAACGACCACGAAGGGACTCGAACCCTCAATCTTCTGATTCGAAGTCAGACGCCTTATCCATTAGGCCACGCGGTCTATGAACTTTGGTTTCTTTAATCTCAAATTAACCGTACCTCGCTATGTAACAAAAACATACCTGTGTTAACATAAATAATTATGCATTTTAATATTTTATATACAGAATTACAATATAAGTCCATATTTATCTTGTATACAAAATTATATGAATTATATAGTTGAACACCACAACATCAGGGGAGGGGGATGTGAGTCTACTTGATGTTATGACAATTAGGAAATTGTGTGATGGAAACCAAGTTTGACATCAGCTATATTGAAGCGCTAATATAGTCTAACCAAAACTAAAACATATCAATTGCTAGACACATGTAGATGTTAAATCCAGTTCACAATCTCAACACAGCCTACATGGGAGAATGTGTTTATCATCATGCAACTGTTGAGTTAAATAAATAAAAACGAAAACTGAGCTATAAAGTGCATTTCAAAAACTATAGTCATCATTGACAGGCAAACCTCATTCAAGTGTTAAAAGCAAAGCAGAGACAGAATGTTGATTCTTTCCTATTTACTTTAGTCTTCCTGGTGACAACAAGCATAGCAACCCAATTCCACTGGTGCTCCATTCTGCATCGAAGGAGGAAGGATAGCGGAGGATGGTGAAAGAGCGGAGAGGATGTGCATCTAGTTTTTAGAAAACAATCTAGCCAACAGATGGCAGCAGTGTGGTCTCCAGGCTATCTGGGTACAAGTCTCGGTAGCATTCCACTCCTTGTACTCTTCTTCGTCATGTGGCAGAGACTGGCAAACAGGCTAGGGTCAATCTAGAGCCAGGTATGAATAATGATGTGTACCCTGCTGCTCAGGCTTTATGATACGGCATACACAATCATTTGGCAGGTTTTCTATGTAGTTGGATGGTCACTGGACGCATATTGGCACAGAAAGACAGACAGGGAGTAGATAAGATCACACAGCAGAGAAGGACAATCTTCCTCTTTATCTTTTCATTAGATTGTTAGCTTTCTGATTGGCAGCATCAATGCGGTAGACATTGTGAATGGCCTGTAAAAACAACACATTAGATTAATGTTCAATACAGAATTGGTCATCTATTGTTATTGAATAAATGGCTGTATGGCAGGTACTTTAGGACTGACCTTGCCCTGAATGCGGTCAATCTGGACATTCTGCGTGTCGATCTCATTGCCCATGTCAAGTGCCATGCTCTTCAGGTTGCCTATGATGCTGCCTACATGTCCCAGATTCTCCTCCATCTCATCTTCGCGTGCATCATTTGTCACCCTGATAGATAGACAGACAGACAGATATAGATAAAGAGAAAACACATCAACAGAATGTATAATTTGCAGTCGTCAGTGTACATTTAACAAAAGTTTACGGTACATTGTTGTTTTTGCAAGGAGTATTCTCCCTGCATCCAGGGAAGTGCGCTAGGTTTTTATAAATGTCGTCTGTTTGGCCAGGTGCTCCTACAGAACATGACCAGTGACTGGTTCTACATGTCAATGTGTTATAGACAAGAGTAAATATCTCCTGGCTGCCACACACAGCCTCTGTTATGTACATAGTCATTGAAGCTATACAATAAATGAGCAAGTTGTAGTTGTAGAGATTCTAACCTGTTTTGGGCATAGCTGGATTATCTCAAATCAATGCAAGTGTCACGATCGTTATATGGTGGAAGAGAGGAGGACCAAGGCGCAGCGTGAAGTGAATACATTTTCCTCGTTTAATGACACGAAACGAAGAACACTTTACAAACTACAAAAACAACAAACGAATGAACGTGACGCTATAATCACATAGTGCTGACACACACACTACACATAGACATAGACAATAACCCACGAACTACACAATGAATATGGCTGCCTAAATATGGTTCCCAATCAGAGACAACGATAGACAGCTGTCTCTAATTGAGAACCAATCTAGGCAACCATAGACATAAACATACAAAACCCCTAGACAATACAAAACACATACATCCCCCATGTCACACCCTGACCTAACTAAAATAATAAAGAAAACAAAGATAACTAAGGCCAGGGCGTGATAGTACCCCCCCCCCACCCCCAAAGGTGCGGACTCCGGCCGCAAAACCTGACACAGAAGAGGAGGGTCCGGGTGGGCCTTCTTACGGCGGCGGCTCGGGTGCGGGACGTGGACCCCACTCCACCATAGTCAATACCCGCTTTGGTGGCGCCTCTGGAGCGGGGACCCTTACAGCGAGTCCCGGACTGAAGACCATCCTAGAGGGCGCCACTGGACGGAGGGGCAGCTCCGGACTGAGGGGCGGCTCCGGACTGAGGGGCGGCTCCGGACTGGCGGGCGGCTCCGGACTGGCGGGCGGCTCTGGACTGGCGGGCGGCTCCGGACTGGCGGGCGGCTCTGGCGGCTCCTGACTGGCGGGCGGCTCTGGCGGCTCCTGACTGGCGGGCGGCTCTGGCGGCTCCTGACTGGCGTGGGGCTCTGGCGGCTCCTGACTGGCGGGCGGCTCTGGCGGCTCCTGACTGACGGGCGGCTCTGGCGGCTCCTGACTGGCGGGCGGCTCTGGCGGCTCCTGACTGGCGGGCGGCTCTGGCGGCTCCTGACTGGCATGCGGCTCTGACGGCTGAGGACAGACGGGCGGCTCTGACAGCGAGTCCCGGACTGAAGACCATCCTAGAGGGCGCCACTGGACGGAGGGGCAGTTCCGGACTGAGGGGCGGCTCCGAACTGAGGGGCGGCTCCGGACTGGCGGGCGGCTCCGGACTGGCGGGCGGCTCTGGACTGGCGGGCAGCTCCGGACTGGCGGGCGGCTCTGGCGGCTCCTGACTGGCGGGCGGCTCTGGCGGCTCTTGACTGGCGGGCGGCTCTGGCGGCTCCTGACTGGCGTGGGGCTCTGGCGGCTCCTGACTGGCGGGCGGCTCTGGCGGCTCCTGACTGACGGGCGGCTCTGGCGGCTCCTGACTGGCGGGCGGCTCTGGCGGCTCCTGACTGGCGGGCGGCTCTGGCGGCTCCTGACTGGCATGCGGCTCTGACGGCTGAGGACAGACGGGCGGCTCTGACGGCTCAGGGCAGACGGGCGGCTTTGATGGCCCAGGGCAGACGGGCGGCTCTGGCGGCTCCTGACTGGCAGGCGGCTCTGGCGGCTCCTGACTGGCGGGCGGCAGACGGGCGGCTCTGACGGCTCAGGGCAGACGGGTGGCTCTGACGGCGCTGGGCAGACGGACGGCGCAGGCGGCGCTGGGCAGACGGACAGCTCAGACGGCGCTGGGCAGACGGCAGACTCTGGCCTGCTGAGGCGCACAGTAGGCCTGGTGCGTGGTGCCGGAACTGGTGGTACCGGGCTAAGGACACGCACCTCAAGGCTAGTGCGGGGAGCAGCAACAGGGCGTACAAGGCTCTGGAGACGCACAGGAGGCTTGGTGCATGGTGCCGGAACTGGTGGTACCGGGCTGGAGACACGTACCACAGGGCGAGTGCGTGGAGGAGGAACAGGGTTCTGGAGACGCACAGGAAGCCTGGTGCGTGGTGTTGGCACTGGTGGTACTGGGCTGGTGCGAGGAGGTGGCACCGGATATACCGGACCGTGAAGGCGTACAGGAGCTCTTGAGCACCGAGCCTGCCCAACCTTACCTGGTTGAATACTCCCCTTAGCCCGACCAGTGCGGCGAGGTGGAATAACCCGCACTGGGCTGTGCTGGCGAACGGAGGACACCATGCGTAAGGCTGGTGCCATGTACACCGGCCCGAGGAGACGCACTGGAGACCAAATGCGTTGAGCCGGCTTCATGGCACCTGGCTCGATGCCCACTCTAGCCCGGCCAATACGAGGAGCTGGGATGTACCGCACCGGGCTATGCACACGTACAGGAGACACCGTGCGCTCTTTCGCATAACACGGTGTCTGCCCGTAGTCTCGCTCTCCACGGTAAGCACAGGGAGTTGGCGCAGGTCTCCTACCTGACTTCGCCACACTCCCCGAGAGCCCCCCCCCCCAAGAAATTTTTGGGGCTGCCTCTCGTGCCTGTTGCGCTGCCGTGTGCGTTTCGCCAACTCCATTCTCCTGTAACCCTCCTCGCACTGCTCTAGCGAATCCCAGGCGGGCTCCGGCACTCTCCCTGGGTCGACCGCCCACCTGTCTATCTCTTCCCAAGTTGTATAGTCCAGATCTTCCCATGTCCAGAAATCCTGACATCGCTGCCTCTCCTGCTCCTGCCCGTTACCACGCTGCTTGGTCCTTGGTTGGTGGGTTATTCTGTCTCGATCGTTATATGGTGGAAGAGAGGAGGACCAAGGCACAGCGTGAAGTGAATACATTTTCCTCATTTAATGACACGAAACGAAGAACACTTTACAAACTACAAAAACAACAAACGAACGAACGTGACACTATAATCACATAGTGCTGACATAGACAATAACCCACGAACTACCCAATGAATATGGCTGCCTAAATATGGTTCCCAATCAGAGACAACGATAGACAGCTGTCTCTAATTGAGAACCAATCTAGGCAACCATAGACATACATACACCTAGACTAGACACTGCGCCATAAACATACAAAACCCCTAGACAATACAAAAAAACACATACATCCCCCATGTCACACCCTGACCTAACTAAAATAATAAAGAAAACAAAGATAACTAAGGCCAGGGCGTGACAGCAAGGGCCAGATTCATCATAAAATATTTGTAAGCCAAGAAAATATGTGCAGACTGCAGGCAGACAGTTCAGGGTTTTTTCTGCATCAAAAAGGGGCTTTGGTGGTGGGTATGGTGGGGCATGGCAATGGGTGTGGTCAGTCTATCGGTCAAGGCCCTGGGCAAGAATTGTTATTAGGCTATCTTGGTGGCGGAAAGGATTTTGGTGTTTTAAAGCCACTTTCCAGCGATTCTACACATTTTTCCATGGAGCTGAGAGAAATTTAGCTGATTTAAAGCACATTTTTATGTTCTTATGCTCAAACATTACAACAAAATCAATACTCCAGAATTCATTATTTTTGTCTAGATTACTTTCTTCTTTTTTTACACTGTTTGGAATTAGCGTCCCAAAAAAAGGCTTAGGTGGCCCGCCCAAGACTTTTCTGTGCAAAGAAACCCAGCGATTATTAGCCCATATCCATAATGCTGTGATATATGCCTACTGTGGGTGTACAACAATAATAAGCTGTCGTTCTCTTAGGAATTGTGAGGGCACTTGCACGTCTTTGAGTATATTCCATTGGTTGGGATTTGTTGCCTTGCTATTGGGTTCGTCATGCCTTTGACCATTATTACTTGCGTATGTAGCCTCCGCTCATGATCATCTGCTCTCTCTCATCCACCACGCGTGAGGACGGCTGGCCGGACACCACCCCATCCTGGTTGTTCCCCCACACCTTCTTATAGGCCCCACTCTCCTCAAAGTCCTTCAGCCTATGCAGAGGCAGAGCCAGACAGGATAGAGCACATCACACAGCCATACACACAGAGCTTCATATCACAGTACATTGTGTTAACTCAGAGTACAACAAAGGGTCACCTGCATGAAATAAACAAACTCCTGATCTAAGCCCTGGCATGTTGAGGAAGGAAAGCGAGTAGGAGTCTGATGCGTGGCAACTGGCAAACAAAGTGTAAAGACTGGCACACCAACATGCGCATTAATACTTGAGGAAGGAACCATGTATTCCCAATCTGCTCCTGACACTCATGACCCCTCCCACCTGCCAACACCTACTTATCACAGGAGCACAGACCGCAGCATTGGCCCAGGTCTGTGAGGTTCTTCTCAGCCTCCTTCATATCCGAGTTGATCTGGTCCAGGCCCTCCTCAATCCGCTCCAGTTGCTCTGGACAACGCAAAACGCGAGGGAAGGGTAGGAATGGGAGAGGTGGAGGAAAGTGGGGAGAATGAGGGAGAACGTAATATAACACAAAACTGTTCTATCACCAAAGCACCCAACTGACCAAAGCCAGCGGTCAAATATAATGCAATTGCGCAAATATGGTGCAAACCCCAAAACTGGGAACAGGACACAAATGATTTAATAATGGTCCGCACAAGTCCATAAAATGCCTGGTATTGTGTGGGTAGAAGATGTACCGTTTGTAAAACACACATATTTTGGGACATGACCATCATTTTCCTGTGGTTAACTTTGGTGCAGACTTCTAGTCACCCAATCTCACAATGGAGCAAAACACAAAACAAAATAAATCATGGCCTGGAGCAGAGGCCGGATGGATGGATGGACAGACAGACGGTCTAGTTGCCGGTTGGCCTGGCGGGCACTCAGGTGACACACAGATGACAGATGTCCTCAGAACAGGCCAGACCTACTTGATGCGGGGCCAGATGCACAGGCCACATTTGGCCATGTCAGTTAGGTTTTTCTCAGCCTCTTTCATATGCTTGTTGATTTGATCCATCCCCTCATCGATGCGGTCCAGTTGCTCTGCCCATATGGGGAAGGTGGGGAGCATGAGCAGGGTGGATAGGAGAGACACAGAAGGGAACACACACATACAGTACATACACACAAAAGCAAACACACACATAGCTTACACACATCTAGTATACTGACAAAAACATGAGCACTCACTTATGGATATATATACAAGAACAAGGACCATCTAAGGTTGCTGTTGTACGATTGACCTTGATGTTATGTCCACATCTTCCAATGAGAGAAAACGATTATATAACGTCCATTCCATTACCTCCTTGTTCGTCCAGCATGACCAGGGCCCGGATTCCCGAATCTTTGCTCTGTTGAGATCAGAAACGGCATTAGATTCACCATAATGTTGTTGTTCATGATTTTGCATTTCAACTGAATAAAATGAAGACTCTTCAGTTAAAATGTAGTTCATTATCAATAGGCAGCCTCCCCCCCAAAAATCAACCAGAGATAATGTGATTATAATGACGACGACGTGTCATTATTAGGGCTTGGTCAACAGAGGCAGAGTGAGTGGCAGGTGCTGAGACTCCCATACCTCCTCTACTAGCTGCATCATACGACGGGTACTCTCCAGGGACTGGATGAGGAGGGACAGAGAGACAGGACACCATTAGAGGATTGAGTTACCTTAGATACAGGACTAAAAACATTTCAAATCCTGAAGGTGAGGCTGAAAACCTGTCCACTTCCACAGATGAAAGGCACTAATCAAGATCACTCCGCGTGAGTCATATTTAATACTATACATGTTGCACTGTCTTAGGGCTCTGTCTTTAAAGCTACAACAGTATTTGTATTGCCCAAATATGGAACAGTAAACAAATTACAACACTATTCTCTCGGTGAAAGTATTTCCATTGGTAATCAATCTTAGAAGACACACTGTGACATCATCTCATTGAATTCTGCCCCTTTCCCCTGTTTTTCATAGAACTTCTGTGGAGATTGAAACATCCTGTACTGATCTAATGGCCTGTTATATTTCCACACAACAAGGCTTAGGCTATAAACAAACAAACTAATTTCAGTGGTCTGTGTGCCAAGAATGTGTTTGTACAGATAGCTGGGGACATTCTCCACGGTATTTCCTGATGCTGAGGTAATGGGACTGGGAAATGGCTGTGATGTGCAGTAAGTAACCTTTATCCAAAGGGGAAACCCTCTGGGAGAGAGGCTTAGGGTGATGTCACTGTGTAATCTCTGAATGTTCAAACTCTGAAAACAATGCCCGGGTATGGCAGGTAACCTTTTCTATAGCTCCTGGCATGATTTACCCTTTATTGTGGGGGCCAATGGTCAACAGCCAATGGCTATGGGGACATTGTGTATTGATCTTAAAAGTTCAACTGAACCTTCTGTTGTTGATATTTCAAAGTTAAATAAGTGTGTGCTCTTTAGACGATATGTGACATTACCTCATCTGTCACCTGGTTGGCCCTCCTCTGCAGCTCCTCATGCTCTGTCCTCACAGGTGAGTCGGCAGCCATCTTGCCTGACATCTACAGCAGCCGCGAGAGGACAGCACAGTCTGGTTTGCTCAGTAGCCTCTTTCCCAAGAGGCAAGGCTAGTGCATCAGGTGGCTTTGACAACAGTCCTGGTTAAGACAATGAAAACAGTGCAACAGTACAGAGTGCAGTAAATAGAAAATCTAGGCAGTATCATCCAGAAACTCTGACATGGTAACCCTAACACCCAGTAATGTGGTTTAACATTGACTCAGGAAGGGAATGACATTAACTGAATGAAATTTGCCCTCTAATTACCATTGCTCTTTGAGTGAGCTTGAGGACATGGAACAGTACTATTAAGGACACATGGGATCAATCATGATTTCAACATGGTCTGTTGGTTCAACTCTGTGGCTACACAGTCTTTCTGTCGTGCGCAATTGGAGCCCCATAGTTCTGAAAACCTGAACATTTTCACCTGGCATGTCAGTTTGATGACTGAATTTTCAACCCTTTGTTTTCTCCTCACCCCTCCCATCCCCACTCGACTCTGTGCCTCTGCTGCCAACCCTTTCAGATCATGTTCCATTCATTGCTTAACATAATTACTGCTCATTTCACAAAACCTCTCTTGTTCCTCAGACCCTCACACCTACATGCATCCCACCTACACTCCTTCCATTCTGTTGTGAGGGAGTTGACAGTGCACCATGGAGCAGCATCCTTATAATTACCATTAATCACCACCTGCCTCACCCAGGCAACATGCTGAGAGGCAAGAGGAGAGGGAGAGAAAGAAATGGAGAGAGAAGAAGAGTGAGAGAGGTGGGGGAGGAAGAAAGACCGAAGGAAAGAAAAGAGACAACCAGAAGTAACAACAGTATGTTTTGTCTCGTACTGTATAACACGTACTGTATATATGATGACGGCTAGTAGTTGTTGTATAAGGAGACCCACAGGAAAAGCTGGTTTTCTGGGGAGTCACACCTGGAAGGAGACTTTGAGAACTTAATTGCCAAAGAAAAACCAGAGCTCTTTTATCTCAATGCAGATTCCCCGTCTCCTGCCATGATTCAATGAGAACGGTATCTGCTGTACCAGATAGACAGATGAGAGTGAGACATACAATACATCTTGACCAAAGGCTTCCTGTTGCACTCCTACTGCACCACCTACGCATCACATCGTTGATGGTAATGACAGCCATTTCCACAACTCATGAAGGAGACATAACAGGGTTGCCTATCTTTCAGACACAGAACTTACTCTATTAAATAAACTGAAGTATTGTGTGTAACGTGCCTGTTTTTGTATGCTTAAATAGAAGGAAATAACAAATATAAAAGAAAAGTCACAGTCGCAAGCAGCACAGTTATATGACAAGCAAAGGTAGTTATTTTTTTATTTGATTTATTTAACCTTTATTTAACTAGGCAAGTCAGTTAAGATAAAATTCTTATTTACAATGATGGCTTACCAAAGTGCAAAAGTCCTCCTGCGGGACGGGGGCTGGGATTAAAAATGTAAATATATGACAAAACACACATCACAACAAGAGAACCACCACAACACTACATAAAGAGAGACCTAAGACAACAACATAGCATGGCAGCAACACATGACAACAACATGGTAGCAACACAACATGGCAGCAGCACAACATGGTAGCGGAAAAAACATGGTACAAACATTATTGGGCACAGACAACAGCACAGTGTGTAAAGTTAGCGTGTCCTCATTACACGTTTGACGAATGAATAAAACAGAAGGATTGAAATGAGACAAGCACGCTGATTCATAGCTTAGCCATGGGGAAAATTGGTACCGTGGGGAGGGCACACTTTTGATGCCTTTTAAAAAGCTGATTCATTGGTAGTGTAGCGTGTATTATTATCTTCCATGAGTGCACAGTTGCTTGATGAAGTGCAAGTTGTCATACCACCCACCAGCCACCTGTAACCAACACCAAAGAAGACCCCTAGCCATGCTCTATAAACTGAGTGACAACTATGGATGCATAGCCAATGTACAGTCGTGGCCAAAAGTTTTGAGAATGACACAAATATACATTTTCACAAAGTCTGCTGCCTCAGTTTGTGTGATGGCAATTTGCATATACTCCAGAATGTTATGAAAAGTGATCAGATGAATTGCAATTAATTGCAAAGTCCCTCTTTGCCATGCAAAGGAACTGAATCCCCAAAAAACATTTCCACTGCATTTCAGCCCTGCCACAAAAGGACCAGCTGACATCATGTCAGTGATTCTCTCGTTAACACAGGTGTGAGTGTTGACGAGGACAAGGCTGGAGATCACTCTGTCATGCTGATTGATTTCGAATAACAGACTGGAAGCTTCAAAAGGAGGGTGGTGCTTGGATTCATTGTTCTTCCTCGGTCAACCATGGTTACCTGCAAGGAAACACGTGCCGTCATCATTGCTTCAAGAACTTCAAGGAGAGCAGTTCAATTGTTGTGAAGAAGGCTTCAGGGCGCCCAAGAAAGTCCAGCAAGTGCCAAGACCGTCTTCTAAAGTTGATTCAGCTTCGGGATCGGGGCATCACCAGTACAGAGCTTGCTCAGGAATGGCAGCAGGCAGGTGTGAGTGCATCTGTACGCACAGTGAGGTGAAGACTTTTGGAGGATGGCCTGGTGTCAAGAAGGGCAGCAAAGAAGCCATTTCTCTCCAGGAAATACATCAGGGACAGACTGATATTCTGCAAAAGGTACAGGGATTGGACTGCTGAAGACTGGGGTAAAGTCATTTTCTCTGATGAATCCCCTTTCCGATTGTTTGGGGCAACTGGAAAAAAGCTTGTCCGGAGAAGACAAGGTGAGCGCTACCATCAGTCCTGTGTCATGCCAACAGTAAAGCATCCTGAGACCATTCATGTGTGGGGTTGCTTCTCAGCCAAGGGAGTGGGCTCACTCACAATTTTGCCTAAGAACACAGCCATGAATAAAGAATGGTACCAACACATCCTCCGAGAGCAACTTCTCCCAACCATCCAGGAACAGTTTGGTGACGAACAATGCCTTTTCCAGCATGATGGAGCAACTTGCGATAAGGGAAGAGTGATAACTAAGTGGCTCGGGGAACAAAACATCGATATTTTGGGTCCATGGCCAGGAAACTCCCCAGACCTTAATCCCATTGAGAACTTGTGGTCAATCCTCAAGAGGCAGGTGGACAAACAAAACCCCACAAATTCTGACAAACTCCAAGCATTGATTATGCAAGAATGGGCTGCCATCAGTCAGGATGTGGCCCAGAAGTTAATTGACAGCATACCAGGGCAGATTGCAGAGGTCTTGAAAAAGAAGGGTCAACACTGCAAATATTGACTCTTTGCATCAACCTCATGTAATTGTCAATAAAAACCTTTGACACTTATGAAATGCGTGTAATTATACTTCAGTATTCCATAATAACATCTGACAAAAATATCTAAAGACACTGAAGCAGAAAACTTTGTGGAAATTAATATTTGTGTCATTCTCAAAACTTTTGGCCACGATTCGTACAGCTAAATGCCTTTCTTGCTTGCTCTTTCAAAACAATGCAGTAATGAAAATCAGTAGTACTATAATAAATAAATAAAAAGCCAAATAGAACAAAAACACACAAGAAATAGAACTGTAAGTACTGTAAACAAAATGTAGCCCTACAATGTTTCAGAATGCGTGGGCAGTCCATCATAAAACATTGTTGAATTCAAACGTTCTGCTGACAGATCCCCGACAATTTGCCATTGTTTTCTCGTTCAGAAATGGACACAGTCCTGTTCCAGATACAGCATAAATTACTGGTTAAGATTAAAGCATTCTGCCAACACAGTAAATAGACCGGTAGCTTATGTAATATTTGACAGTATGAGTAGGTTACAGTATTGCTGTGTCGATAGGAGCGCGACATCATTGCCTATTTCATCTCAGAGTCTATACCAAGGCAGGAAATCCTGCTTTGTGTCATTCTCAAAACTTTTGGCCACGACTGTACATTACATAACCAATGCATAACCTATCAGAAGGGACATATCTGAATATTTGATTTCCCTCAAACTTAACAGCTGACAAACTTGTGAGAGTATCATACAGTATCTGAATCTGATCACAAAGTGTGTGTTTGTTTGCCAACATGTGTGTTTGTCAACATGCTCAGAGCGATATATTCATCTAACGTTAACCTGCTTTAAATGTCAACCTGCATGGCCCCTGAAAAGGGCAGAGATGATTGGTCACAGCATGACCTGTTTTCTGACATCATGGATCATGGTTACCCGCTGAAGAGGACTGCCGAGTGGAGGGCGCATTGAAAATGCTATGCCACAGTAATTACCACTGATGAGTAAATACCATTCATTGTACATCCCCACTAGAATACTAATCTACCCCCTACACTAAAACACTAATAAGAGAATATTATGTTATCAAAACCTGTTTTTTTTTCAGGAAGAGCATTGATAACAGGACGGGGTGCAGCTACAAGGCATGGGAGGATTCAACACATTGTTTTGTGCAAGACCTATTACTGTAATGTTTACATAATATCAAGTAACCTGCATGTTTGTTTACATCAATACTAGATACTGATATTTTAGATTTTCTATATAACTTTCCCTTTATCAAACAATAGATTTTGCCATACTTTGTTGTAACTGTTTTAGGCTATAAATAAATAGCTAAACAGTGTCAATGTGATGGGTCAAGCTTAGCCTCCACATAGCCTATATTATAATATAAAAATCACGCAAAACTTAGGCCTACGTCTATAAAGTGATAAAAACAGTTAAACAAACCTGTAACTTTACCTTTAACTTAAATGAGAGGTCGTGTTGGCCTCGAATTTGCCCAACAATCCACTGGAACATCCGTCACCTGTTTGTTCATTGATCTACAAGGTCCCTCAGCATCATCTCGGAGGTTTTTGTTCCTTCCTTCCAAGTCGGCTCTGCCCGGAGGTAAGTCCAATCACACGCCCCGATTACCATCCGCTCACCCAATTGGTGGCTCTGTCTACAACTTTACACCCCGACAAGGGACTCTCTAATTCTCTTGGCTCTGCTCCAAGTCCTTCTTCTTCGATCACGCCCTTTTGAACAGCCGTTCTCTCGTTGCTCTGGAAACGGCCCTGGTACCTGTGCAAATCATCAGCCGCTGTTCTTCAGTGTCCTTCTCCTTTTTCCGATGCAGTGTGTAAATAAAGTTAACAGGCAGCCAAGATTTGATTATTAGTCGGCAGAGGGGGAAGTCAAGAGTGGTGCTGATGAATAACTGAATAACAATCAGCTTTATTATTGACTTGGTTTGTAAAAGTCAATCAAATAAGTACAATAAAAATAAATATTAAAGTTATTTACAAACATATGACATAACATTTCTTTAATAAATTATAATAAATTACAGCTTTAAGTATTAGGTAATATTACACCAATATTGAGCACTATAATTTATATATTACATTACATGACATAGCAGTATGGAATGTTTGACCAAAAGTGTGTTGCCGGAAAAAAGGAAAACACAAAACTTTAAAATATTTGGAATCTAAAAAGGGAGTTGAGTATGGCCTATTGGAGAGAAAGTAGATTTGTGTTTTCCCTGTGTTGCTGCAATTCTGCCATCTAGTGATGAATTTAATTAACATTCAAATCAAATCAAATCTTATTGGTCACATACACATGGTTAGCAGATGTTACTGCGAGTGTAGCGAAATGCTTATGTCTCTAGATCCGACAGTGCATCTAACAGGTAATATCTAACAAATTCTACAACAAAACCTAATACAGACAATCTAGTAAAGGAATGGGATGAGGATATATTCGTGCAAAATATATGGATGAGCAGTGACAGAGCCGCGAAGATGCAATAGATAGTGAAGGATACAGTATACAGTATATAGAAATGAGATGAGATGAGTAATGCGAGATATGTAAGCATTCTGGGGCCCCAGTGTAGAGGATCAGTGGAGTGGAGATGTTGTTTCCTACCTTCACCACCTGGGGGCGGCCCGTCAGGAAGTCTAGGACCCAGTTGCACAGGGCGGGGTCGAGACCCAGGGTCTCAAGCTTAATGATGAGTTTGGAGGGTACATGGTGTTGAATGCTGAGCTGTAGTCAATGAACAGCATTCTTACATAGGTATTCCTCTTGTCCAGATGGTATAGGGCAGTGTGCAGTGTGATGGCGATTGCATCATCTGTGGATCTATTGGGGCTGTAAGCAAATTGGAGTGGGTCTAGGGTGACAGGTAGGGTGGAGGTGATATCACTTCATGAAGAAGTGAGTGCTATGGGGCGATAGTCATTTAGTTCAGTTACCTTTGCTTTCTTGGGAACAGAAACAATGGTGACCACCTTGAAGCATGTGGGGACAGCAGACTGGGATAGGGATTGATTGGCTGGTAAACACACCAGCCAGCTGGTCTGTGCATGCTCTGAGGACGCGGCAAGGGATGCCGTCTATGCCAGCAGCCTTGCGAGGGTTAACACGTTTAAATGCTTTACTGAAGTCAGCAGCTGAGAAGGAGAGCCCACAGTCTTCGGTAGCGGGCCGTGTCGGTGGCACTGTATTGTCCTCAAAGCGCGCAAAGAAGTTGTTTAATTTGTCTGGGAGCAAGATGTCGATGTCTGCGACGGGGCTGGTTTTCTTTTTGTAATCCGTTCTTTTTGTAATATGTCTCGTGTTTGAGCCATTGAATTGCGACTCCACTTTGTATCTATACTGACGCTTTGCTTGTTTGATTGCCTTACAGAGGGAATAACTACACTGTTTGTATTTTGCCATTTTTCCAGGTGCCTTGCCATGATTAAATGCGGTGGTACATGCTTTCAGTTTTGCGCAAATGCTGCCATCAATCCACGGTTTCTGGTTAGGGAAGGTTTTAATAGTCACAGTGGGTACAACATCTCCTATACACTACCTTATAAACTCGCTCACCGAGTCAGCATATACGTCAAAGTTATTGTCTGAGGCTACCCGTATCATATCCCAGTCCATGTGATCGAAGCAATCTTGAAGCGTGGAATCCGATTGGTCAGACCAGTGTTGGATAGACCTAGGCACGGGCGCTTCCTGTATTAGTTTCTACCTGTATGAAATAACACTTAAGGTTTTCTGGGCTAACAATGTAAGAAATAATACATAAAAAACAAAAAAATACTGCACAGTTTCCCAAGGACTTGAAGCGAAGCTGCCATCTCTATCGACGCCATCTTACAACTGAATGACCTATGAACATCTGTAAACAATAATAACAATGGTAATATGAAATACACATTTTAAATGAGAGAGAATGAAGAAATGAATGCAGCCTTTTTGTAGGCTTTCCCTAATGCTTTATGAGTGCATGGTCAACTGAAGCCACTGCAGAGAAAGCAAAATACAATAAGAGGTGTGGTTATTTAGGTTTAATTTCAGTGCCTATATCCAGTCATTAATCTTAAAAATGGTCCCTAAACCTAAACACACCATTTAAATATAGAGGAAATAGTGAAAACTAATTTACCTCCTGGATGTTGACTTTAATCCTTCCATTATCATCTTTGTCTAGAGTCTTGAAGGCTCCTGGAAATGCACAAAACACTATTACTGAAGGGTAATGAAAAGTAAATAGTCTGAAAACAAGAACATAATCGGACTGAGGGGAGTATTGAGGAGGAGTAATTTATGAAGCATGGCGTCCAGTCTGACCAGGCACCCAATGAAGTTGTCAAAGTCCATGTTGCCCTGTTCGTCACTGTACCTGCGAACGATCAACTGGAAGAGCTGGTCGTTGAGAGGGAAACCTGCACACGGACATAACAGGAGAGAAAAACCAATGAGACCAAACACGTACAGTACCAGTCAAAAGTTTGGACACACCTATTCATTCAAGGATTTTTATTTATTTATTTTTTACCATTTTCTACATTGTAGAATAACAGTGAAGACATCAAAACTATGAATTACACATATGGAATCATGTAGTAACCAAAAAAGTGTTTTTAGAAGTCAAAATATATTTTTATCTTTGAGATTCTTAAAAGTAGCTACCCTTTGCCTTGATGACAGCTTTGCACACTTTTGCCATTCTCTCAACCAGCTTCATGAGGTAGTCACCTGGAATGCATTTCAATTAACAGGTGTGCCTTGTTAAAAGTTAAATTATGGAATTTCTTTCATTCTTAATGCGTTTGAGCCAATCAGTTGTATTGTGACAAGGTAGGGGTGATATACAGAAGATAGCCCTACTTGGTAAAATACCATATTATGGCAAGAACAGCTCAAATAAGCAAAGAGAAATGACAATCCATCATTACTTTAAGACATGAACGTCAGTCAATCCGGAAAATTTCAAGAACTTGGAAAGTTTCTTCAAGTACAGTCACAAAAACTATCAAGGGCTATGATGAAACTGACTCTCATGAGGACCGCCACAGGAAAGAAAGACCCAGAGTTACCTCTGCTGCAGAGGATAAGTTCATTAGAGTTACCAGCCTCAGAAATTGCAGCCTAAATAAATGCTTCACAGAGTTCAAGTAACAGACACATCTTAACCTCTACTATGGGATCGGTGTCCCATCCCACGGGACGGTTGAGCTAACGAGCGCTATTGTGATTAGGATAAAGTTGTAAGTAACAAGAAAAATTCTCATCACATAGACACATAGACAAATTCTTGTTAATCTAACTACACTCTCCAATTTACAGTAGCTATTACAGTGAAAAATACCATGCTTGAGGAGAGTGCACAACAACAAAGAACTTTTAACACGGCAACTGGTTTGATACATTCACCTCTGAAGGTAAATAATGTACACTACCAATCAAAAGTTTGGGGTCACTTAGAAATGTCTCTTTTTTTTCTTTTTTTTTTAAAGCACATTTCTTGTCCATTAAAATAACATCAAATTGATCAAAAATACGGTGTAGACATTGTTAATGTTGTAAATGACTATTGAAGCTGAAAACACCTGATTTTTAATGGAATATCTACATAGGCGTACAGAGACCCATTATCAGCAACCATCACTCCTGTGTTCAAATGGCATGTTGTGTTAGCTAATCCAAGTTTATCATTTTAAAAGGCTAATTGATCATTAGAAAACCCTTTTGCAATTATGTTAGCACAGCTGAAAACTGTTGTTCTGATTAAAGAAGCAATAAAAGAAGCAATAAAACTGTCCTTCTTAAGACTAGTTGTTCACCGGACGTGCTACATGTGCTGTTTTCAGCTCTCTAGAGACCGCAGGAGCGGTAGAGATACTCTTAATGATCGGCTATGAAAAGCCAACTGACATTTACTCCTGAGGTGCTGACTTGCTGCACCCTCGACAACTACTGTGATTATTATTATTTGACCATGCTGGTCATTTATGAACATTTGAACATCTTGGCCATGTTCTGTTATTATCTCCACCCGGCACAGCCAGAAGAGGACTGTGTCACGTTCCTGACCTTGTTTTCCTTTTGTATAGCTTTGTTTTGTTGGTCAGGACGTGAGCTGGGTGGGCATTCTCTGTGTTTGTTCCTTGTTAAGTGTCAGGGTTAATTGACCTTGTATGGCTCTCAATCAGAGGCAGGTGTTTTCGTTTTCCTCTGATTGAGAGACATACATAGGGAGGTTGTTTCACATTGTTTGTCGTGGGTGGTTGTCTCCTGTGTCCGTATATGTTACCACACGGGACTGTATCGTTTGTTTGTAGTCGTGTACCTGTTCGTGCGTTCTTCGTTATATGTAAGTTCTCTCGTTCAGGTCTGTCTACGTCGTTTTGTTGTTTTGTAATATTATTCAAGTGTTCTTCGTGTGTTTAGTTTCGTCTTGTGAATAAAGTCATTATGTCATCATACCTCGCTGCAAATTGGTCTTCCGATCCCTCTCTCCTCTCCTCGTCCGAGGAGGAGGAAGAACTAGAGAACCGTTACAGAACCACCCACCAAATTACCAGGATCAAGCAGCGGGGAAAAGGGCAGCGACAGCAACCGCAGAGATCCCAGGATTCATGGACATGGGAGGAGATCCTGGACGGCAAAGGACCCTGGGCTCAGCCAGGGGAATATCGCCGTCCCAAGGCGGAGCTGGAGGCAGCGAAGGCAGAGAGGCGCTGGTATGAGGAGGCAGCGCGGCGACGCGGTTGGGAGCCCGAGAGTCAGACCCAAAAATTTCTTGGGGGGGGGGCACACGAGGAGTGTGGCAAAGCCGGGTAGGATACCTGAGCCAACTCCCCGTGCTTACCGTGGAGTGAGAGGGCGTCGTACTGGTCAGACACCGTGTTATGCGGTAAAGCGCACGGTGTCCCCAGTACGCGTGCTTAGCCCAGTGCGGGCTATTCCACCTCGCCGCACTGGTAGGGCTAAGTTGGGCATCGAGCCGGATGTCATGAAGCCGGCCCAACGCATCTGGCCACCAGTGCGTCTCCTCGGGCCGGCATACATGGCACCAGCCTTACAGATGGTGTCCCCGGTTCGCCAGCATAGCCCAGTGCGGGCTATTCCACCTCGCCGCACTGGCAGGGCTACGGGCACCATTCAACCTGGTAGGGTTGGGCAGGCTCGGTGCTCAAGAGCACGTGTCCTCCTTCACGGTCCGGTATACCCGGTGCCACCTCCAAGTACCAGTCCACCGGTGGCAGCCCCCCGCACCAGGCTGTCTCTCCGGGTTCTCTCTCCAGCTGCTCCCACCTGTCCAGCGCTGTCAGAGCTTTCCTCCTCTCCAGCGCAGCCAGTGCCTATACCACGCACCAGGCTGTCTCTCCGTCTCCTCCCTACAGAACTGCCCGTCTGTCCCGAGCTGTCAGAGCTGGCCGTCTGCCCAGCGGCGCCTGAACTGCCCGTCTGCCCAACGCCGCATGAACTGCCCGTCTGGACTGAGCCTGCAAAGCCGCCCGTCTGCCATGAGCCTTCAGAGCCGTCCGCCAGACAGGAGCCGCTAGAGCCTTCCGCCAGACAGGATCAGCCAGAGCCTTCCGCCAGACAGGATCAGCCAGAGCCTTCCGCCAGACAGGATCAGCCAAAGCCGTCGTCCAGCCAGGACCAGCCAGAGCCGTCCAGCCAGGACCAGCCAGAGCCGTCCAGCCAGGACCAGCCAGAGCCGTCCAGCCAGGACCAGCCAAAGCCGTCCAGCCAGGACCTGCCAGAGCCGTCCAGCCAGGACCTGCCAGAGCCGTCCAGCCAGGACCTGCCAGAGTCCCTCAGCCAGGACCTGCCAGAGTCCCTCAGCCAGGACCTGCCAGAGTCCCTCAGCCAGGACCTGCCAGAGTGCCTCAGCCAGGACCTGCCGTCCCTCAGCCAGGACCTGCCGTCCCTCAGCCCGGAGCTGCCGTCCCTCAGCCCGGAGCTGCCGTCCCTCAGCCCGGTGCTGCCCTTTATCCCGGTGCTGCCCCTTATCCCGGTGCTGCCCCTTATCCCGGTGCTGCCCCTTATCCCGGTGCTGCCCCTTATCCCGATGCTGCCCCTTCATTTAGGTGGGTTTAGTTGGAGGGTGGTCATTGGGAGGGGGATACGGAAGCGGGGAGTAACTATGGTGGTGTGGGGACAGCGTCCAGAGCCGGAGCCACCACCGTGGACAGATGCCCACCCAAACCCTCCCCTTGAGGTTGAGTTTTGCGGCCGGAGTCCGCATCTTGGGGGGGGGGTAATGTCACGTTCCTGACCTTGTTTTCCTTTTGTATAGCTTTGTTTTGTTGGTCAGGACGTGAGCTGGGTGGGCATTCTCTGTGTTTGTTCCTTGTTAAGTGTCAGGGTTAATTGACCTTGTATGGCTCTCAATCAGAGGCAGGTGTTTTCGTTTTCCTCTGATTGAGAGACATACATAGGGAGGTTGTTTCACATTGTTTGTCGTGGGTGGTTGTCTCCTGTGTCCGTATATGTTACCACACGGGACTGTATCGTTTGTTTGTAGTCGTGTACCTGTTCGTGCGTTCTTCGTTATATGTAAGTTCTCTCGTTCAGGTCTGTCTACGTCGTTTTGTTGTTTTGTAATATTATTCAAGTGTTCTTCGTGTGTTTAGTTTCGTCTTGTGAATAAAGTCATTATGTCATCATACCTCGCTGCAAATTGGTCTTCCGATCCCTCTCTCCTCTCCTCGTCCGAGGAGGAGGAAGAACTAGAGAACCGTTACAGACTGGCCACCACTCATAGCCTGGTTCCTCTCTAGGTTTCTTCCTAGGTTTTGGCCTTTCTAGGGAGTTTTTCCTAGCCACCGTGCTTCTACACCTGCATTGCTTGCTGTTTGGGGTTTTAGGCTGGGTTTCTGTACAGCACTTTGAGATATCAGCTGATGTAAGAAGGGCTATATAAATAAATTTGATTTGATTTGAGTATCTGGAGAATCAGCATTTGTGGGTTCGATTACAGGCTCAAAATGGCCAGAAACAAAGAACTTTCTTCTGAAACTCGTCAGTCTATTCTTGTTCTGAGAAATGAAGACTATTCCAAGAAACTGAAGTTCTCGTACAACGCTGTGTACTACTCCCTTCACAGAACAGCGCAAACTGGCTCTAACCATAATAGAAAGAGGAGTGGGAGGCCCCGGTGCACAACTGAGCAAGAGGACAAGTACATTAGTGTGTCTAGTTTGAGAAACAGACACCTCACAAGTCCTCAATTGGCAGCTTCATTAAATAGTACCCGCAAAACACCAGTCTCAAAGTCAACAGTGAAGAGGCGACTCCAGGATTCTGGCCTTCTAGGCAGAGTTCCTCTGTCTAGTGTCTGTGTTTTTTTGCCCATCTTACTCTTTTCTTTTTATTGGCCAGTCTAAGATATGGCTTTTCTTTGCAACTCTGCCTATCTCTGGAAGTATGTTAACAAAGGCTTTTCAGCTGTTGAACTATGGCAAGGTCGAACTAATTTCTAAATCTACATTTATTTTAGTCAAGAAGTGATGAGTCAGAGCAACCAATCAGCGTCATTGTAGCTGTTCTACCTACCACCCACACAGCACTCCCTCCACAAGAAACCACATCCTCTTCTCCTGTTCAATTAATTTCCTGCCACACTGAAAAGGACTGTACATACATACCTCTGTGCCCATCTCATTGCAACATGATCCATCCAAGGCCAAAGCTGGATGCCTGAAATGTGGTAAATGTAAACAAGATGCCACAGTAGTGTGTGTGTGTGTGTGTGTGTGTGTGTGTGTGTGTTTTTGTGTGTGTATGTATGGATGGAGTTCCAAGAAAAGACATTAGAAGATAGCAAATGGAGATAGTGATGAGAGTGAGGGCATATAGTATGAAAATAAAGACCCGTTGGGATCTAAAATGTGTGTGAGATGCCCTCTTGTGTCTCCTTTTTGTCCGTTTGAGGACACTACAGTCACCCCTGGTGGAGGTTCTGGTATTTAACACTGCTATTTAAGTCTGAGCAGAAGTTGACAAAACCTTCAAAGGTCTATTTGGTTCTATGTAGAACCCTCTGTCGAATGGAGCCCAAAAGGGTTCTACCTAGAAACAGAAGGGGTTCTACCTGGAACTAAAAAGGGATCTCCTATGGGGACAGTGGAAGAATCCTTTTAGGTTGCACCTTTTTATCTGAGTGTAGGCCAATATTGCAGTGATGGTTCTGTGGTTTTCTGTAAAAAATAAAAAATAAATTGTTCTTTGGTGGTGGGGAGTTAAGATAATCGAAAATAATATGAAACATCCCCACTTTTAGCACACATTTGCAAGCTGGCAAGTAACCTTCTTTGTGTGCTGAGACGTGTGATCACTGAACATTGACAGGACCGACAAAAAAAAAGACATGCTCACATGCAAACAAAAGATAACATGTGTCTAACTTGCACCGTTATGCAATTATTAAGAGACTAGATACAAACAGCTAATCCTGGCTGTTCTATCATTCATTTATTGATGCAAGCATATCAGAGATGTCAAGGTGGTACCCAAGCATATGCCATGTGTATATGTGACACACACTAATATGTATGGTCATATTTTTTGTTTTATTTTGTTTGTTATTTTATGGAGCCATCCCTTGTATTATTTTCTAGGCCTCCCAGGTATTTACATTTAATGTATGTATATGATTACTGTCGCTAAGGGGGAGCTGTGACATCAATTGAAATGCGTTAGTGAGAAATACGTTAGTGAGATCGTTAGTGAGATCGTCAGGTCTTGGAGGTTTCTTCTTCAATTTTGGAGAATGACTACTACTGAAAACTAACTATAAATTTAACCTATTAATTCAGGTATGTAATGTACAAAAGTGCAATATGACTCTCAAAATATTGAGGTAACATGGTTAACTACATAGTCCATGAGGTTGGTGACGTTTGAAGGCAATTGAGGGGGGTTTTAATGTGAAGTGAAAAACTGGTTGGTATTTTCCCCATTGTAAGTAATGGAGTTTGGCTAGATTGCTAATGGTTTACATGTAACGTTAACTTTTTAACTTCTTATGGCTGCAGGGGCAGTATTGAGTAGCTTGGATGAAAGGTGCACAGAGGTGCCCAGAGTAAACGGCCTGCTCCTCAGTCATAGTTGCTAATATATGCATATTATTATTAGTATTGGATAGAAAACACTCTGAAGTTTCTAAAACTGTTTGAATTATGTCTGTGAGTATAACAGAACACATATGGCAGGCAAAAACCTGAGAAAAAAATCCAAACAGGAAGTGGAAATTCTGAGGCTGGTCGATTTTCAACCAAGATCCTATTGAAATCACAGCGAGATATGGATGAGTTTGCACTTCCTACGGCTTCCACTAGATGTCAACAGTCTGTAGAACCTTGTCTGATGCCTCTACTGTGAAGTCTGCCATGACCTGACCATTCTTTGACCATGCGCGTTCACATGAGAGGGAGCTCTGTTCCATCGCTCATCTGAAGTCAATGTAATTCTCCGGTTGGAACGTTATTCAAGATTTATGTTAAAAACATTCTAAAGATTGATTCAATACATCGTTTGACATGTTTCTACTGACTGTTATGGAACTTTTGGACATTTCGTCAGCTTTTAGTGAACGCGCTTCCTGACGTTGGATTTGTTTACCAAACACGCTACAAAAATAGCTATTTGGACATAAATTATGGACATTACCGAACAAAACGAACATTTCTTGTGGAAGTGGGAGTCCTGGGAGTGCATTCCGACGAATATCAGCAAAGGTAAGTGAAGATTTATAATGCTTTTTATGAGTTTTGTTGACTGCACAATTTGGCGGGTAACTGTATGGCTTGCTTTTGTGGCTGAACGCTGTTTTCAAATGATTGAATATTGTGTTTTGCCATAAAGCTTTTTGAAATCTGACACAGCGGTTGCATTAAGAACAAGTGTATCTTTAATTCTATGTAAAACATGTATCTTTCATCAAAGTTTATGATGAGTATTTCTGTTATTTGACGTGGCTCTCTGCAATTTCTCTGGATATTTTGGAGGCATTTCTGAACATGGCTCCAATGTAAACCGAGGTTTTTGGATATAAATATGAACTTAATCGAACAAGACATATATGTATTGTGTAACATGAAGTCCTATGAGTGTCATCTGATGAAGATCATCAAAGGTTAGTGATTAATTTTATCTCTATTTGTGCTTTTTGTGACTCCTCTCTTTGGCTGGAAAAATGGCTGAATTTGTCTGTGAGTTGGTGGTGACCTAACATAATCGTTTGTGGTGCTTTCGCTGAAAAGCCTATTTGAAATCGGACACTTTGGTGGGATTAACAACAAGATTACCTTTAAAATGGTATAAGATACATGTATGTTTGAGGAATTTAATTATGAGATTTCTGTTGTTTGAATTTGGCGCCCTGCACTTTCACTGGCTGTTGTCATATCACCCCGTTAACGGGATTGCAGCCATAAGAAGTTTTTAAGAGAAGGGATTAAGATGTCATCTGAATTTACGAAAATAGTGTTTATCAGTTCGCTAATTTGATGCTAACCAAATTTAGCCTGGCTAAGCACCAGTTAGCTCTAGGCTAGTTTGTTTCACTCAATGTTAGCTTACATGTTAGTGGTTAATAATGTAGTGGTTGATGTATTGTTTCACATAGGTCTCCAGTAATTTATATTTTTTTCTAAATTGACACTGATAGCACAGTGAGTTATATATAATGTGAATGTGTAGATGTATGGTGACTCCAGGTTTGGATGAAAGGACCAACGGGACCTGCCATGGGCAAGTCCCTTGGCCTTGACGGGTACCAGGAATGGTGAGAGGACAGGCAGCGTCCAGGTCTCCAGAGTACTCACCCTATCGCCTACGGGAGCCGCAGCTTTTTACTGAGGTAAACAATGCAATTGTATATCAAATGATTGCATATACTGTAGTGTAAAACATGTGTGATTGACTTAGTGTTTGTGTATTGCTATTTTGCATAACGTACTTTGAGATCACTGAAACTCCACCTAAAATGGCGCCAGAGCAGAAGGCAGATGTTTTACGTGCCCCCAACCGATTGTGTTTTTTTGTTTGTTTATCTGCAATGTTTGTCACTTATTTTTTAAACTATTTTTGTACATAATGTTGCCTCTACTGTCTCTTATGACTGAAAATAACTTCTAGACATCAGGACTGCGATTACTCACCACGGACTAGCAGAATACTTTTTCTTCTTTCACGACTCTGACGAGCACCAGGCGGAGGATATACAGTTGGCTCCCTCGCGAACAGGCCCCGACCCCAGTGATTTGCCGGAGAATGAGAGGCCGGAGGGTGGGCTGCCTTCTGAGGAGTAGGAGGTGAAAAAATAAACCTCCACTACCCTCAATTCTGCTCGCAAACATGCAATCTTTGTACAATAAAATGGATGAGTTATTGGGAAGATTAAACTACCAATGGGACATTAAAAACTGTAACATCTTATGCTTCACGGGACAGGGGGACGGTCTATGTATTTTTGTAAACAACAACTGGTGCAGATCTCAAAGGATGTCTTGAGCCATTGCTCGCCTGATGTAGAGTTTCTCATGATAAGCAGCAGACCACATTACCTACCGAGAGAGTTTTCGTCTATATTCTTTGTAGCTGTTTACACACCACCACAGTCAGAGGCTGGCACCAAGATAGCATTGAATGAGCTGTATTCCGCCATAAGCAAACAAGAAAACGCTCACCCAGAGGCGGCGCACCTAGTAGTCGGGGACTTTAATGCAGGGAAACTTAAATCAGTTTTACCGAATTTCGATCAACATGTTAAATGTGAATCCAGAGGGAGAAGAACTCTGGACCACCTATACGCCACACACAGAGATGCATACAAAGCTCTCCCTCGCCCTCCATTTGGCAAATCTGACAATAATTCTATCCTCCTGATTCCTGCATACAACCAAAATTAAACCAGGAAGCACCAGTGACTAGATCAATAAAAAAGTGGTCAGATGAAGCAGATGCTAAGCTACAGGACTGTTTTGCTAGCACAGACTGGAATAGGTTCCGGGATTCCTCCAATGGCATTGAGGAGTACACCACATCTGTCATTGACTTCATCAATAAGTGCATCGATGACGTCGTCCCCACAGTGACCGTACATACATACCCCAACCAGAAACCATGGATTAGAGGCAGCATCCACACTGAGCTAAAGGCTAGAGCTGCCGCTTTCAAGGAGCGGCAGCTTATAAGCTTATAAGAAATCCTTATAAATCCTTATAAGCTTATAAGAAATCCTGCTATGCCCTCCGAAATCCTGCTATGCCCTCCAAAGCGTCAAGACAGGACTAAGATCGAGTCGTACTACACCTGCTCTGATGCTCGTCGGATGTGGCAGGGCTTGCAAACCATTACAGACTACAAAGGGAAAAACAGCCACGAGCTGCCCAGTGACACGAGCCTACCGGACGAGCTAAACTACTTCTATGCTCGCTTCGAGGCAAATAACTGAAACATGCATGAGAGCACCAGCTGTACCGGAAGACTGTGTGATCACGCTCTCCGCAGCCGATCTGGGTAAGACCTTTAGACAGGTCAGCATTCACACGGCCAGGCACGACTCCAACACCATCATTCAATTTGCAGATGACAAAACAGTGGTAGGCCTGATCACCGACAACAACGAGACAGCCTATAGGGAGGAGGTCAGAGACCTGGCCGTGTGGTGCCAGGACAACAACCTCTCCCTCAACGTGATCAAGACAAAGGAGATGATTGTGGACTACAGGAAAATCAGGACCGAGCACACCCCCATTCTCATTGACGGGGCTGCAGTGGAGCAGGTTGAGAGCTTCAAGTTCCTTGGTGTCCACATCACCAACAAACTAACATGGTCCAAGCACACCATGACAGTTGTGAAGCGGGCATGACAAAACCTATTCCCCCTCAGGAGACTGAAAGGATTTGGCATGGGTCCTCAGATCCTCAAAAGGTTCTACAGCTGCACCATCGAGAGCATCCTGACTGGCTGCATCACTGCCCGGTATGGCAACTGCTCAGCCTCTGACCGCAAGGCACTACAGAGGGTAGTGCGAACGGCCCAGTACATCACTGGGACCAAGCTTCCTGCCATCCAGGACCTCTATACCAGGCGGTGGCAGAGGAAAGCCCTGAAAATTGTCAAAGACTCCAGCCACCCTAGTCATAGACTGTTCTCTCTGCTACCACACGGCAAGCGGTACCGGAGCACCAAGTCTAGGTCCAAGAGGCTTCTAAACAGCTTCTACCCCTAAGCCATAACACGCCTGAACATCTAGTCAAATGGCTACCCAGACTATTCACATTGCCCCCCCCCCACCCCCCCCCCCCCCCTCTCCACACCACTACCGCTACCCGGTGTCATCTATGCATAGTCACTTTAATTAACTCTACCTACATGTACATACTACCTCAACTAACCGGTGCCCCCGCACATTGACTCTGTATCGGCACCCCCCTGTATATATTTTTTTTTACTGCTCCTCTTTAATTACTTGTTACTTTTATCTCTTATTCTTATCCGTATTTTTTGAAACTGCACTGTCGGTTAGCGGCTCGTAAGTAATCATTTCACTGTAAGGTTTACACCTGTTGTATTCAGCGCATGTGACTAATAAAATTTGATTTGTTGTGGTGGAAGTTGTCAAACCAGATCAGAACTCCTTCGAGGACCACCTTCAGGCATGGGCTGAGAAGGATGTGGAAGTTTTTGACCAGGTAAAATTTTTTGTCCGCTGTTAATTTATTTTCTGAACCTCCAAGAGACATGTAAGAGATGCATTTGTAATAATATAAAATATAATTGCATTTATTTCTATTATCAATCAAGGTGAGACTGAATTTGGACAAGGCACAGGAAGAACAGAAGGAGAGCCACCGGAGGAGAATCAACGGGATCAATTGATTTGACATCCGGGCAGATGACTTGGCTTGGAAGAAGGACGAAAGGAAGGCGAGACCTGGGAAACGCATACTGCTCTTTCGCTCCTAGCTGGCGTCACCATCTGTTAACGTGAATATAAAAATCTCAGATGATAACTACAGGTGAAGTCGGAAGTTTACATACACCTTAGGCAAATACATTTAACTCCGTGTTTCACAATTCCTGACATTTAATCCTATAAAAATGTCCCTGTCATAGGCAGGTTAGGATCACCACTTCATTTTAAGAATTTGAAATGTCAGAATAATAGTAGAGAGAATGATTTATTTCAGCTTTTATTTCTTTCATCACATTCACAGTGGGTCAGAAGTTTACATACACTCAATTAGTATTTGGTAGCATTGCCTTTAAATTGTTTAACTTGGGTCAAACATTTCGGGTAGCCTTCCATGAGCTTCCCACAATAAGTTGGTTGAATTTTGGCCCATTCCTCCTGACAGAGCTGGTGTAACTGAGTCAGGTTTGTAGGCCTCCTAGATCGCACACGCTTTTTTAGTTCTGCCCACAAATGTTCTATAGCATTGAGGTCAGGGCTTTGTGATGGCCACTCCAATACCTTGACTTTGTTGTCCTTAAGCCATTTTGACAGAACTTTGGAAGTATGCTTGGGATCATTGTTCATTTGGAAGACCCATTTGCAATCAAGCTTTAACTTCCTAACTGATGTCTTGAAATGTTGCTTCAATATATCCACATAATTTTCCTCTTCATGATGCCATCTATTTTGTGAAGTGCACCAGTCCCTCCTGCAGCAAAGCACCCCCACAACATGATGCTGCCACCTCGTGCTTCACGGTTGGTATGGTGTTCTTCGGCTTGCAAGCATCCCCCTTTTTCCTCCAAACATGACGGTGGTCATTATGGCCAAGCAGTTCTATTTTTGTTTCATCAGACCAGAGGACATTTCTCCAAAAAGTACAATCTTTGTCCCCATGTGCAGTTGCAAACCGTAGTCTGGCTTTTTTATGGCAGTTTTGGAGCAGTGGCTTCTTCCTTGCTGAGCGGCCTTTCAGGTTATTTCAATATAGGACTTGTTTTACTGTGGATATAGATACCTTGTACCTGTTTCCTCCAGCATCTTCACAAGGTCCTTTGCTGTTGTTCTGGGATTGATTTGCACTTTTCACACCAAAGTATGTTCACCTTTAGGAGACAGAACGCGTCACCTTCCTGAGCGGTATGACAGCTGCGTGGTCCCATGGTGTTTATACTTGCACACTATTGTTTGTACAGATGAACGTGGTACCATCAGGCATTTGGAAATTGCTCCCAAGGATGAACCAGACTTGTGGAGGTCAACAATTTTTTTCTGAGGTCTTGGCAGATTTCTTTTGATTTTCCCATGATGTCAAGCAAAGAGGCACTGAGTTTGAAGGTAGGCCTTGAAATACATCTACAGGTACACCTCCAATTGACTCAAATTATGTCAATTAGCTTATCAGAAGCTTCTAAAGCCATGACATCATTTTCTGGGATTTTCCAAGCTGTTTAAAGGCACAGTCAATTTAGTGTATGTAAACTTCTGACCCACTGGAATTGTGATACAGTGAAATAATCTGTCTGTAAACAATTGTTGGAAAAATTACTTGTGTCATGCACAAAGTAGATATCCTAACCAACTTGCCAAAACTATAGTTTGTTAACAAGAAATTTGTGGAGTGGTTGAAAAACTAGTTTTAATGACTCCAACCTAAGTGTATGTAAACTTCCGACTTCAACTGTACTGTAGCTACATGTAGTTGTTACCAAGCATGAGTTCCCCACATTGTAGCCTATACATGGAATATATTCACTGATCATGTAGTCTATTCTCTGTGTTACATGCCATTAATGAGTTTCAGATATCACCTTGCATTTACATGTCATTCTTCGGTGAGAACATATGCTCAACCTATTACCATAATAAGAATCATTTAGATCATATAATACATCTGGTAAAATATTCAGTGCATTACATTTGATAATGTTATACTTTCATTTAATTACATTTTTCACCTGTTTTCGTTAGAGGAACTTTGCAGGAGCGAGTGGAAGAACCTCAGGGACACTTTCGTCAAGGAAAGAAACAAGGAGGAGTTGAGGATGAGTGGGGCAGGGGCAGTGCAACACCAGTCATGGCGCTTCATGGCTGTCATGAGTTTCCTCAACCCCTTCCTTGAGTCCCGCCAAACCACTTCCAACATGGCTGAAGGGGGTAGGGGAGCAACGGACAGCCATGGAGCGTCAGGAGGAGGACAAGTAAGAGCAGCAGTAGCAGTGGCAGGGAGAGGAGGAGGAGGAGAAGTAGGAGCAGCAGTAGCAGGGAGAGGAGGAGGAGGAGAAGTAGGAGCAGCAGTAGCATGGGCAGGAGGAGGAGGAGGAGAAGCGGCAAGGCAAAGAGAAAAAGAGGGAGAGACGGTAGAGAAGCCGCAGCATCAGAGAGTGAGGATAGTGATGATGAGGGATGTGGTCAACCACAAGCAACTCAGTGCTCCCTCCCAGTTCTGAGCCACAAGCCTCTGTCAAGAGACGAGTCCCACCCCAGAAACCAATGACTCTTTTTCATGGTTTCACGAGAAATGGGGTCCTTGTTGTAGCAAGGAAGGCATCGGAGGGTCCACTATCAACACCACCCACCCAGGACCCTATCCAGGCCCCTCTGGATGAGGACAAGCTTTTTTTTCTTTTTAAAGCTTACTCCCATCCATGAAAAGGCTGACCATTGTCAAAAAAGCAGCCATCAGGTTCCACATCCATAGGATCATTTATTAAGCAGAGGCCAAGTAGGACTAGGTGTGCGTGTGTGTGTGTGCGCGCGTGCGCGTGTGTGACCCCCGACTATGGCCCCCGACTATATAAACTTCCGAAATAAAAACTTAAGAATCAATGATTTGAATGTTTACAGAAGGGAATGGTTACAGAAGCAATGTTAGTTTAATGTAACGCTTGGCTACCTCGTGGTGATCACTCACTGTCTGAAATGTTCATTAAGGATAAAAGGATACAATTATTGCACTGTAATACACTATGACCTGTTACAAGTTATTCTGCCTTTTTTTGCAGTCTTCAATGCACATCTGGTGTGCATTATAAAAACAGATGGGGAACTGATGGAGGATACAGACATCTATGTTGACACAATAATCGAGAACTTACCTGCGAGTGGTCACTATCTGAGGGAGCTCAGGGAGCAGCACATAGCCAACAGTGTCTGCTCAGAAGTGATGAAACACTGCATAGAGGCATGGCAGCAGACTGGACAGGCCACTAAAGCACTACTGGAGTGAGGGAGCTCTGTTGGCTGAGCATGAAGCTCTTCTGTTACAGGGCACTAGGTTAGTGAGCTTTGAGCATGTGACGAGCAGCCCTCGGTTTCCCCAGAGCAACGGGGAGGCTGAACGAGCCTTTCAGACGGTCAAAAACCTGCTGAAGTGTCACGTTCCTGACCTGTTTTCCTTTGTCTTGTATTTATTTAGTTGGTCAGGGCGTGAGTTGGGTGGGTTTGTCTATGTGTGATTTTCTATGTTGGGATTTTGTGTTCGGCCTGGTATGATTCTCAATCAGAGGCAGCTGTCAATCGTTGTCCCTGATTGAGAATCATACTTAGGCAGCCTGGGTTTCACGTGTGTTTTTGTGGGTGTTTGTTTCCGTGTTAGTGTTTTCACCACACGGTACTGTATAGGTTTCTGCACTTCGTTTATTTGTTTTGTATTTCAGTGTTCAGTTTTCGTTATAATATATCATTATGAACACTAACCACTCTGCGTATTGGTCCGATCCGTCTCGCCTCTCCTCGTCCGAGGAGGAGGAAGAATATGACAGCCGTTACATGAAGAAGGCTGCTGATCCATATCTGGCATTGCTCGCCTACAGGCCCACACCTCTGAGCAACGGATACAGTTCAGCAGAACTTCTTATGGGGCATCGCCTACGCGCACTACCTTACCTACTGATGGATTCTGGGTTCTGACTCCTAAAACTTGGAATAGTGTTAATTATCAGGTATCCTATTGAAACATTGAGTGCTATGGTCTAGAGGGTTTACATCAGAAGTGAATGGTTATCTGTAGGAGGAAGGTAAATGGTGTGTGCAATTAAGCTTGGAATGTACTGAGTGTAGGAAAAATGATCACATGTGGCAGGCACTGATAAGGGGAGAAAGCCATGGATTAGTGATGGATGGGGTCAGGTCACATTAAGGGAGAAGGAACAGTTTATTGCCCGTATCACTTAATTTCCTGCCTAGCAATAAAGATGCAATGTTTAGCGAGAAGAAGAAGACTCCACCCCAAATTGGGGTATATATACCACCACTGGTAGAACCATGTCTTTGTCTGTTCAGCTGTTCGATCCTTTGGGATGAATTAACTTGGTTTAAGCTTTCATAGTGTCCATCGAGTTCTTACTCTGATATTCAGAACCTAACACTACCTTTCCAGCTACATTGGAACCAGTACTTCCAGACCTCAGGAAAGTTAAACTCAAGGAAAGAGAGAAGAAGTGGATGGATGCAAAATGCTATGACAAGAGACATCGGGTGAGAGACCTTTCCAGACTGTCACCAGGAGACAATGTATGGATCATTGAAGCAAAAGCACAGGGCTCAGTGACATTTGCACATCGCAATCCCCGCTATTACCTTATCAGCGAGCCACAAGGCACCCTCAGGAGAAACTGCCATCATTTGGTGCCTATGCCTGCTTCAAAGACCAACTGTGAAAACAGCCAACAGTTGCAACTACCTTAGGAGGACATGCCTACCCTTCCCAGGCAGACTCAGGTGTCTACCTCTATGTACTGTCAGGTCACACCTGCCTCTGTGAGAACGAGATCAGGCAGAGAAGTGATAAAACCAGAGGCTTGATTTTTGAGTGACTGAAAGTAACTTGTATAAAAGTTTGTAGTGCTGGGGACAGTTCAAGAGAAATAGTTTGCTTTAAATGTTCACCTGATACTGAGTTTTAGTTAAAAAGCCAGACTAGGAACAGGCCTGTTTTACATGGGCAGAATAACCCCTTATGACCTGCTGAGACAAAGCTAGACTACCCTTTGTTGTCCAGAAAGGGAGATGTGGTGTAATGTTAATGTTGAGCAGTAACATAGGGGGCAAGGAGGTCACGGGGAGAAGGCGGATAAGAATAAGGATGTTTTAGCCAGCAAGTGTGTTCAATAAAAGCCTTTTATTACTTTATATTAAACAGTATAAACGTACAGAAGTAGTCCGTGTCTTCATAAAGTAACCTACACGATAGGCCTAATGTTCAGTGATTTACTGATGCTGTTTAACAAAAAATTGTCATGTGATTTCATGCCCTAATAAATGTTAGTTAGAATGGCATTTTTCCATTCAGACTATAGACCTATTTGCCTAACCTACAAATTGCATGGAATGTTGATGTCTGAAACGAGGGAAAGCGTTTGAAAAAGAAGAAGCTAGACTGTGTGAACTTTAATTCTCGTTCCCCAGTTGAAAACGTTTTCTTCCGTTTGGTGTCCACAGAAGACCGCCTACATGATGACGTCAGAACAAGGACCCAACCAGGAGGGTCGTCACAGTTAACACAGCCACAAAGTCATAATTATGTCTAAACCCCTCCTGTTTCTACAGTTTATCTTCTTAAAATCTGATTTGAAACCTAACCTTAACCCTGACCTTAACAACACTTCCAACATTGTGCCTAACCTTACATTAAGACAAAACATACATTTTTATTTTCATAAATGTTTACGATATAGCCCATTTTAAATTTGTGGCTGTGGTAACTAGTGTCAACCAAGCAGGAGCGCTTGGTACAAATGGCGAGCGCCATGGAAACAGTGTTAAATGACGGGGCACTTGATAAAAGTGCTATTTGTATTCGTTTTAATTCACTTTACACGCCCTTTACATGCAGTCAGAGCCGGGAAAATGGATCTTAAACGTCAACAGTGTAAATAGTATTGTCTTGTGCGTATCATCATGTCCTACCAAAACATATTCGGCATATATTTAGAGCTTGTTTAGAACATTCTCTACTTAGCCAGATTAATCTATTTCAATAGTTGATATGCTGTCGCAATCTACAGAAGGAGGCATTGAGACAACACTTGCCTTTCTTTAGTTTTACGCCCTATGCACCATTCTGGAAAGGTCTGTAACAACAACATTGTAACATTGTAACAGCTTCCACTATATTATAAACAATGTAACACTATCGTTCTGTCTTGATTAGGCCTGCCAAAGTATCCTTATTCTTGTACCATATCGGGGTTTTACAATGGGGTTTTGTTTCACGACTAAACAATACAAGTAATCTAATCCAATCACTCATAGACTACCTGCCCTCATGTCTAGCTAAATTCCTTATTAGTAATTCAGCTATTTTGTTCAGATCATTTGAAACCCAACAGTTCTTTTTACCAGAATATTGACTATCAATCACAGCCGGATTTAGCCTGGATTCAAACCAGGGACTGTAGTGTCACGTCTTGCACTGAGATGCAGTGCCTTAGACCACTGTGCCACTTGGGAGCCCCAAGTACAAATACATTTTGCCACAGCTTGTGTAAAGAGGAAACTTAGAATAAGCTGTTTTTTTTCTCTTCATCAAGACAATGTTAACAATACTGTCATTCAGTTGAAATGTAAGTAGGCCTCTCTTATGTTCTACAAGTTAGGATAAAACTCAGTTATTTACTGAACCTTATAGAATATCATATAGTAAGACAATGATTACCCTTCCTCTGACGAGAATTGTAGGATGGTATACTGTCAGTGCAGGATATTTGTATGATAGCATTACTGTATACAAGATGATACTTTATTGAGTATACAGTAAGAGCATGGGAAAACCTGTTGGGGGAGGAAGTAGTAGGGGGAGGAAGTAGTAGCCTCTGGCCCTGACTCTGGCCCTCAGTCAGGAACAGATCTGGTGAGAGCTCTGTGACTAAGTTGTTTTCATAAGATGTGTCTACTGTTTCAGGGTTGACGGAACACTGTGAACCTCCGGTTAAACTCAACATCTCCTGGTACCTAAGGAGCTCCCGCTGCTTCGACGAGGTGTTCGGTCTCGACGTGAGTTCCTCTCTCTCGTTTAAAACTAACTGCACTCTGAATGGGCTCATTCATGCTGGACATTCACACTGTACCTGTTGTATTCCATAAACTCCAACATTTCCCTTTTTCAGCTAGTTCCTTGTTGTCAATTTAACAACAGGCAATGAAAGATTTTGGGTCTCGATAGGGAGCGCAGTGTCATTCATGTTTTATGACTGTTTGTGAAATACTTATTAAGTTTATCATACCTGTTTGATTTGCAGCCTCTGAAGGCAGGGAGCTACTTCAGGATGACAGCTGTGAAACATGAAGGAGGAAGTGGGTTCTATGTGTTCCACAAGTACCCTGCCATTGAGTGCAAATAGACCATGACCCTCAGCGAGGTACAGTATGTGGCAATGGAGGGTCTCATAAGAAAGCATGGTGGCACTTTATTTTACAGTACCTTACAGAAATATCCCGGCATTTACATGGTAACATTTTATTTACACAGTAAAGCCAGACTCTACAGCAATGCCACATAATGCAATATTCAAAGCTGCACGTCTGGTTTTGTGAGACTGGTTTTGTGAGATTAATAACACATTCATGACCTATGCATTACTTCTTTGTTTCTAAATAAAAGCACTTCTCTAGTAGCTAACTTCCTATTAAATGGCAGGTAGAACCAGTGGAATCAGTACAATTAAATAAAGTGCGGGAAAAAGCATACCGCAAATACCACAACCTCATTATATGTTCCACCTCACTCTTTCATGTTGTCTTCCTGAGTTTGTTTGTTCACTAAAGTGTGACCTGAATATAGCAGCTTGTAACTGATCATTAGGAAGTGTTTGTAATTCTGAGTAAGTATTTTCGTATACAATGCAGCTCATGGCGAGGCTATATTATCAAATCAATAAAAAAAATGATGGAGGTGTTCATGGCGTATCATTGTCTAATGGTTGCTACTCTGCTTTGTTTTCTGTAACAGTTCTTCCTCAACAAATTTGAGGAGCCGACTAGGCTTACTGAGCCAGTTCATGAACAGGTGAGCGGCTAAAACAGACAGGGTTTGCATACAAATCCTTCTATATACATAAATCTTAAAAAAAATAAATAGATACAGATGATCTGTTTTGTTAGAGAAGTTGACAATAGAGCATGCGTGTGCGTATAGTAACACAGTAATTCACCAAGGTGTCATTTGAATGACTGTCTCTGGGATGAGGAAAGAAGCACCGGGGAGGTAAATCAACAAATCAAACACCCTCTGATATCATAATCAAATATACTGAGCAAAAATATAAATGCAACATGAAGGGTGTTGGTCCCACGTTTCATGAGCTGAAATAAAAGATCTCAGAAATGTTCCATACACACAAAAAGCTTATTTCTCTGAAATTGTGTGCACAAATTTGTTCACATCCCTGTAAGTGAGCATTTCCCCTTTGCCAAGATAATCCATCCACCTGACAGGTGTGGCATATCAAGAAGCTGATTAAACAGCATGATCATTACACTTGTGTACCTTGTGCTGGGGACAATAAAAAAGGCCACTTTAAAATGTGCCTTTTGTCACACAACAAAATGCCATAGATATCTCAAGTTAAGGGAGCGTGCAATTGGAATGCTGACTGCAGGAATGTCCACCAGAGCTGTTGCCAGAGAATGAAATGTTAATTTCTCTACCATAAGCCGTCTCCAACGTCATTTTAGAGAATTTGGCAGTACGTCCATCCGGTGGGTGGGCCTATGCCCTCCCAGTCCCATCCATGGCTGTGCCCCTGCCCAGTCATGTGAAATACATAGATTAGGGCCTAATGATTTTATTTCAATTGACCGATTTCCTTATATGAACTGTAACTCAGTACAATCGTTGAAAGTGTCGCATGTTGCATTTATATTTTTGTTCACTATAAATAGATTAACAGTGTTGATGCGATGGGTCAAGCTTAGAATTAGCACTCAAAACTTAAGCCTACATCTATAAAGTGATAAACCCAGTTAAATTCCCCTCTAAACTTACCTTTAACTTATGAGTGGTCGGGGTTGCCTCGACTTTGCCCACCAATCTTTATGAACAGAGCACATCAGTCACCTGTTTGTTCATTGATCGACCCGGTCCCTCAGCATCATCGTTGAGATTTATGGTCTTTCAAGGTCCACTCTGTCCCCAGTCAATGACATGCCCCGATCACCATCTGCTCACCCAATTCGTGGCCCTATCCTTGAACAGCCGCTCTCTCGTTGCTCTCACATCATCAGTCGCTGTTCAGTGTGCTTCTCCTTTTTACCATGCAGTGTGTAAATAAAGTTAATAGCCAGCCAACAATAGGCTATTAGTCGGCAGAGGTGGAAGTCAAGAGTGGTGCTGATGAATAACACAATTTTTATTGGTCACATACACGTGGTTAACAGATGTTATTGCGAGTGTAGCGAAATGCTTGTGCTTCTAGTTCTGACAGTGCAGCAATATCTAACATGTAATCTAACAATTCCATAACAACTACCTAATAAACACAAAATCTAAGTAAAAGAATGGAATAAGAATATATAAATATTTGGATGTGCAAAGATAGAGCGGCATAGGCAAGATGCAATAAAATACAGTATATACATATGAGATCAGTGATGCAAGATATGTAAACATTATTAAAGTTAGTAGTGATACATTTATTAAAGTGCCCAATGATTTCGAGTCTGTATGTAGGCAGCAGCCTCTCTGTGTTAGTGATGGCTGTTTAACAGTCTGATGACCTTGATAGAAGCTGTTTTTCAGTCCCAGCTTTGATGCACCTGTACTGACCTCGCCTTCTGGGTGGTAGCGGAGAGAACAGGCAGTGGCTCGGGTGGTTGTTGTCCTTGATAACTGAATAACAATCAACTTTATTATTGACTTGGTTTTCAAAAGTCAGTCAAATAACCACAATACAACAAAAAGATTAAAGTAAACACGAGAGGTCAATTCTTTAATGAGCAAAGGCAGAAAATGTAGAAATGGTAATGAGACGGCTGTACGTATTGCGTAATATTGGCCCTTTATTAAGCACTAGAATGTATATATTACATAGCAGTATGGAATGTTTGACCAAAAATGTGTTGCCAGAAAAAAAGGAAAACACAAAACTGAACTCCCTTTCTATATTTTTTTCATTTGGCCTAATGGAGAGAAAGTAGATTGGTGCTTTCCCGGTGTTGCTGCAAATGCTGCCATCTAGTGATGAATTTAATTAACATTCATGACTGACCGACGTATGAATGTCTGCAAACAATAACAATGGTACTTTGAAATAAAAATCTTAAAACGAGAGAGAGAGATGAACGCAGACTTTTTGTAGGCTTTCCCTGATGCTTCATGAGTGCATGGTCAACTGAAGCCACTGCGGAGAAAGCAAAACACAATAAGAGGTGTGGTTATTTAGGTTTAATTTCAGTGCATATATCCAGTCATTAATCTTAAAAATGGTCCCTAAACACACCGTTTAAATGCAGAGCAAATAGTGAAAACTAATTTACCTCCTGGATGTTGACTTTGATCCTTCCATTACCATCTTTGTCTAGAGTCTTGAAGGCTCCTGAAAATGCACAAAACACTATTACTGAAGGGTAATGAAAAGTAAATAGTCTGAAATCAAGAACATAATTGGCCTGAGCAGGGGAATGTTGAGGATTCACTTACGACACATGGCGTCCAGTCTGACCAGGCACCCAATGAAGTTGTCAAAGTCCATGTTGCCCTGTTCGTCACTGTACCTGCGGACAATCAACTGGAAGAGCTGGTCGTTGAGAGGGAAACCTGCACACGGACATAACAGGAGAGACACCAATGAGACCAAACACATATATGCAGGGGAAAAAGCTAGCTTTCATCAGCTGTTTGTTGTCACTGTTATGACGCTGTTATAAAGCCCTTATGATGAAGAAATATGCAATTCTATGTTCCGGTTGTCATGATTTCTAAGCCCACATGCAGATTTGAAGGCAGCGGACAGCTCTCGTGAGGAGATGATCCCTGAGCAGTCTGCGTCATTTGATATGTAGATGCCCTGCAACAGAGCGGAAATAAGGTTACACCGAGAGGTCAAAGTTGGCAGCACCTTTTATTAAGAGTGTATTAACATGACATTTATAAACAACATTCTTACAGTAGTGGAGTAAGAGGACTATTGTAAGTTGTATGGGATGTTATATGAATGCCTTGCAAATACATGTAAATCATGTGTAGTTCAAGGCAAACGTTTCACAAAAATGCCCATGATTTAACACAATTGTTAATACAGTGCCGATTGTGAAAAATGGAACAAGAGAACTGAAACTCACCTGCCATTTCTTGATGTTGTTCCATAAAAACTTGAACTCATGGAAACCTAGCTTTCCTGTGCTGTCGCTCTGTGTGCTCAGGGTTAAGGTAAAACTTAATATCAACTACTCTGATAGTATAGTGTAGTATAGTCCTCCATCCTAATACAAACACTGATGTGGAAGGATACGTCCATGACAGCCACCATGCCCCTGCATGACTCGATGCTAAAGCCGTCAGTCTTCAGGTCACAACCTGAAATGAACACAGACAGACCACTGCTTCAATAGAACAACGTAAACCATTCCATGGAACCAGTCTTGTGCTTAGACTCCATTATGTGTGCAAGAGGAATCTAGATACGAGTAAAACGTGTGTGTGTGTGTGTGTGTGTGTGTGTGTGTGTGTGTACAGAGAGCACATAGATACAAAAAGGCATGCATAGACATGCTGTCAAACAAAAGGTACATGCACACAGAGGTATAAATACTATAAAAAGAATGCAATGACAAGTATACTGTAGACACAAGCACGGTGTTTGTGTAAGAATAGGACTCACATTTGCCAATGATCCTGTTGAGGATGTTCATCAATTCAGTGGGGCTCACCTCCATGTCCTATAAAACACAGATAGATACACAATTAAATCTTCATACACTGTATATGCCTACATGTATTTGGGTCACAACTCAGCTCACAAAAGGACACTGAAACAACTTTTTTATTTGTTTAACCTTTATTTAACTAGGCAAGTCAGTTAAGAACAAATTCTTATTTACAATGACGGCCTTGGAACAGTGGGTTAACTGCCTTGTTGAGGGGCAGAACGACATCATTTATTACTTCATGATAAAAATCTAAGTCATTTCCACAGGTGTTTTATGTGTACAATCATGGGCCAAATACATAGTTCTCTGTGTATTTGTGTGTTTACGTGACATATCAGAACAACCAAAGTGATGGTAATAACTTCAAAACTTTGGCAGATACATTTGCAGCAGGTACAGTATGTCTTTAGGTTTCATTCCATATGCATCTTGTGTTCCCTCCCCTTTATGAGTAAGGCCTCAAAGAAGTCGGCTAGTCATCAATTTATAAAGTCAACTTTTACCAGCTGACCGTACCAGTAGAACATGTATCCACCCCTATCTATGATTCACACAATCTACACCCCACCACCCACACAAAACTAACCAGGCAGGAGAGCCGCCCTGTCAGACAATGGTAGGAGGCACATAGAGGAGGAACCAGTCCCGCTTCCTGTCCGTGGAATAAACCAGGTTTGGGTTGTCATCAAAACTCCACCACTGCCTGATCCAACAACAGTGAATCATTGTGAGTATAGCTGTAGAGAAGGGGCTTGTCTGTGGAGCCCTGGGCTTAAATCACCATAACCAATGGGGTGGAATCAATGATTTAAGCCAACCGGAGCTCTTTACTGTACTCTTCCAAAATGCTTCTATTGGTTGGCAGCAGTGCATGACAGACAGCACATTTGAAGCCTCAACTTCACCATGTCTGGATAGATGGATGAATCACATTCTGAAGACTGGCTCCAGATGAAGCTGGGTGAATGGAAGGGTTTGGAATGCAAACAAGACTTAACTGGGATACAGGGTTTCCCCGATTGTGCCAGTGTACCATCAGCCAATAAATTAAATACCATCCATGCCATGGATATTTGGCTGTGCCTACTTCAAAAGATAATACACCACAAACAATACGGTAACTTCATTTCCACTGGTTGTTGTTCTGCACTCTACTACACTAAACCACTAACGGTGGGTTAATGTAAATTATTTTAACAACTGTGTGTTGTCCTTGTAGATATCCACATAATGAAACAGCCTCTTTAAAACATTCAACAAGAGGCCTAATTATACAATGACACACGTATAGCACTGTATTTGATGGCCAAAAGCCTGAGATGAATATGTCTCAATGACTCATAGTTAGAATCAAGCATGAGAGGCATTGTTGACTTGACTTATCTGGGCTCTTCTCTGAACAGGATAGGAAAGGACAGTAGGTTCAGAGGTGAATAGATATGAGAGTAGTAGGAGGGCATATGTTGAAAAACAATAAGTACTTACATCCCCAGCGAGTTGCTGGAACACCTTGCGAAACTGTCTCTCCTCGTCATTTTCATTCTGCTCCGCGTAGGCCAGAGGTCTGCGTGGTGGGGGCTAGGACACAAACACAGACCAAGTTCTGTTAGCACTAACACACATCCCTCTTCACTGCAGTCTGGCATGCAAGCCAACACACACCAAGAGCTGTGGCTAATTTGTTCAAAAGAGTAGTGTTTTACTTCTAAAATGTTCATAAGACTATGGATGCTCTGAACTTGTTATGAAAGAAAATAGGTGCTAAAGGTTTTACTCACAGGATCTGATGGCACAAACTGACTGGGGTCGATGTTGCTGTTGGAGAATACAAGGACCTATTTCTATTTAATAGAAACTGTTTGCAAAGTCATGAATGAAGTCAGTATGCTGACTGTGTGTGTGTGTGTGTGTGTGTGTGTGTGTGTGTGTGTGTGTGTGTGTGTGTGTGTGTGTGTGTGTGTGTGTGTGTGTGTGTGTGTGTGTGTGTCAAAAGGAGTTTTGTTAGTGCTAACAGAACCTGCTGTGCCTACCTCACAACATCCAGGATGCCACCAATGAGTTTTTTAGCCAGAAACATCTTGATGGGGGACAGCGGGGAAAATCTACAAAAGTCAAGAGAGCAAAAATTATAAGAGTTCGATCATCAAACATCTGATCGATTAAACAAAAAGGCGACAACAGAGAAAGCAAGCTATAATACAGTATGTCCTGGTGCTCCCTCTGAAAACTTTTCTCACTGGCCTGCATTGGCAAGCATCACAAACATTATAACCTTTGCAGCAGATGTCAAAAGTGACGAAGAAGACAAAACAAACCAACGTGAAACAGTCAGTATGAAGGAAATCTGATTGCCTTAAATTGAGAAGAATACTTACAGGGACCAAATGCTTCGGTGAAGTCGGCAGAGACGGCACTCCTATTGGGTACAAAAAAACAGTTTTGCAAGGAGTTATTTGTCAATGCATCAGAGCTCCACACCCCTGCCCAGTAGAGAAGTGCGCACCATAGGGAGAGACAGGTCGGGAATGACTCTGGGTCCTATAACCCGTAGTGCGATGTCACGAATGACTGTCATTTCCCTATTGATGATATTACGGATGAGACTTATTCTGAACATTTTAAGGACACTTTTATTATGTTTGATTCACATAGATTTAACATAATGATGAAATGAGGGTACATCGGCCTAATGTTCAGTGCGTTAACTGATGCTGTTTTACAAACAATTTTCATGTAGGATTTCATGACATATTAAATGTTAGCTAGAATGGAATTTTTCCATGCAATGTAGATGTCTGAAACGAGGGGAAACGTTTGAAAAAAAATATACACTGTGTTTTTCCGTTTGGTGTCAACGGAAGACCGCCTACATGGTTATGTCAGACCAAGGACCGAATCAGGAAGCAGGAGCAGGAGCGAAGTTGTCGTGTGGCTGCTTCCTGGTACAAATGGCGAGCGCCATGAAAACAGGGTTATTGACATGGGACTTAACAAAAGTGCTATTCTTATTAATTTGTATTCACTTTACACGCCCGTTAAATGCAGTGTCAGAGCCGGGTAAATGGACCTTGAACGCCAACAGTGTAAGTTGTCTTGTGCGTATAGTATCATGCTATCAAAGCATTATCGGTAGCCTAGATACGCTATGATATCTTGTTAAGAACATTGTTTAGTTCAGCCAGATTAAACTATTTCAACAGTTGATATACTGTCGCAATCTTCCGAAGGAATTGAGACAACACTTGCCTCAGTTTTACGTACCATGCACCGTTCTGGCGATTACAACAATATAACATTGTAACCGCATCCACTGTATTATAAACAATGTAACATTGTATCATTCTCACTTGATTAGGCCGGCCAAATTATCCGTATTATTTTACCTTATCGGTGTTAGTCAATATGGTGTTGTTTAGAACTAGTCAATACAAGTATTAATAAGTGATCCGATCCATTGATTCATAGACTACCTGCCCCTAGGCAAATATTACATATTGGCTCACCATCACGCCTACCTACATATCTTAATAAACTATTCAGCTATTTTGTTCAGATCATTTAAAACCCAACAGTTTTTTAAATCAGAATATTGACTATCTAAATGTTGTCAATCTATTGCAGTACTCAGATGTTTGACATTTTGTCACCGCTTGTGTTACAGGAAACTACAAAGAAGCAGAGCTTTTTCCTCTTCACCAAGACAATGTTTAACAATACTGGCATTCAGCTGAAATGTAAGTAGGCTATAACCTCTCTTATGTTCTGCAAGTTAGGATAAAACTCAGATATTTACTGAACCTTATAGAATATCATATTGCAGGAACATGATTGCCCTTCCTCTGACTAGTATTGTAGATGGTATTCTGTCAATGCAGGATATTTGTATGATAGCATTACTGTATACAATACGCTATTTTGTTGTGTATACAGTAAGAGCATGGGAAAACCTGTCGGAGGAGGAAGTAATAGCCTCTGGCCCCCAGACAGGAACAGATCTGGAGAGAGCTCCAAGTTGTTTTCATAAGATATGTCTACTGTTTCAGGGTTGACGGAACACTGTGAACCTCCGGTAAAACTCAACATCTCCTGGTACCTAAGGAGCTCCCGCTGCTTCGACGAGGTGTTCGGTCTCGACGTGAGTTCCTCTCTCGTTTGAAACTAACTGCACTCTGAATGGGCTATTTCAAGCTGGACATTCACACTGTACCTGTTGTATTCCATAAACTCTCCAGCTTTTCCTTTTTTCAGCTAGTTTCATGTTCTCAATTTAACAACCGGCAATAGTGTCTCGATAGGGGGGGCGCGGTGTCATTCATGTTTTATGATTTGTTTTATGACTGCATAGACAGTGTGGTTTGTGCAAATACTTATTAAGTTTATCCTACCTGTGTGATTTACAGCCTCTGAAGGCAGGGAGCTACTTCAGGACGACAGCTGTGAAACAGGAAGGAGGAAGTGGGTTCTATGTGTTCCACCAGTACCCTGCCATTGAGTGCAAACAGACCATGACCCACATTGAGGTACAGTATGTGGCAATGGAGGGTCTCATAAGAAAGCATGGTGGCACTTTATTTTACAGTACCTTACAGAAATATCCTGGCAATTACATGGTAACATTTTATTTACACAGTAAAGCCAGACTCTACAGCAATGCCACATAATGCAATATTCAGAGGTACACGGCTGGTTTTGTGAGATTAATAACACATTCATGACCTATGCATTACTTCTTTGTTTCTAAATAAAAGCACTTCGCTAGTAGCTAACTTCCTATTAAATGGCAGGTAGAACCAGTGGAATCAGTACAGTGAAATAAAGTGCGAGAAAAAGCATACTGCAAATACCACAACCTCATTATATGTTCCACCTCACTCTTTCATGTTGTCTTCCTGAGTTTGTTTGTTCACTAAAGTGTGACCTGAATATAGCAGCTTGTAACTGATCATTAGGAAGTGTTTGTAATTCTGAGTAAGTATGTTCGTATACAATGCAGCTCATGGCGAGGCTATATTATGGAGGTGTTCATGGCGTATCATTGTCTAATGGTTGCTACTCTGCTTTGTTTTCTGTAACAGTTCTCTCTCAACAAATTTGAGGAGCCGACTAGGCTTACTGAGCCAGTTCATGAACAGGTCAGTGGGCTAAAGCAAGACAGGTTTCGCATACAAATAGAGCATGCAGGTGCATATAGTAAGACAGTAATTCACCAAGGTGTCATTTGAATGACTGTCTCTGTATCCCCCTGTTTTAGCCTGTCACTGACAAGGACCAAGCGATGAGGAAAAGGAGCAATGAGGATCCAAAGGAGGTAAATCCACAATTCAAACACAATCTGATATCATAATCAAATATATACAAAATGTATGAAAATGTACTGTAGATGCACTTGAATAAGGTAAGTGGGTGCTGTGATTCCTCAGCCAAGCAAAAGGCCTCCATATCGGGGAAATCAGGTGAACCACTATATTTGATCTCTTTTAGGCACTTGCTGAGAAAAATGCCCCAGTCAAAGTAGAGGCAACTGTGGCCACAGGGAAAGCCCCAGCCCCCGCTGCAAAGAAAGAAGTGGTGAGTGTTTCCTTGTCCCTTAAGAGCCATGCCAGAATGAAGATCTGTATGGCTTTCATACCTGTTGGCTAAACAAACAGTGTGCCTGGATATTGATACACTAACACACTTTATTTCACTGTCTTTCTTCATTTCTTGTACCGCTGGGAAAACATTTGTTCAGCTAGCCATTTCCTAATGTTCTTTGACTCATCTGCCTGTTTCTCCAAGACATAGAGATCCTATAATGTAACTCTATGCTCCTAAACTCCCCAGCACCACTTTCAGGGATGCAAACTAGTCACCTTTCGGCGAAATTCGCAGTTTTGAATCCAAAATATGTGATTTACGTGGTTCGTGTAGATCCGATGATAAAAGTTTTTTGGGGGGGGGTTGGATCACTACTGGCTGTAAAAGAACGAGTGATGCTCGTTTGGAGCAATACTGGCTGTATCCAAGGCTCAGCCAATCGTTCACATAACAACAGAATGCAGCGCAGCACCCGACTGAAGAAAGAAGAGACAGCCAATTTGCTAGTTACAGCATCAGGGCACACTCTGGAAAGTCCGTTTGCAAGTTAGAGCAGCGCGTCCCCTGAACGATAACGAAGAGGTAACTTTAGGTGAGAAGCCTGACCACGGAGACGGGGGTGAGAAGGGGATGAAGCTTACTTCATGAGCTGTAACTGAAACACAACTGGCATTTGGAAAGTTTGAGGTGAGGGAGAAAGTGTGGTGGAACAAGTATTAACTTTAGCATTGTTAAGTATCTTGCTAGCTGGATCGAATTCTCCGTTAGCTAGCCAGAGAAATGTTGAGCAACATTAGCCAACTTATCTGATCAAAATTGAGTTTATGGTGTGAAAATGTGCTTGCTAATCAAGTCAGACAACTAACGTTAGCTAGCTAACATTACAACATCAGATGAGCTAACATTAGTACCCTAACCAATTCGCTGTAGTATTAACTGGTATACGACTCCTTACCGTTCCTCAAGTTATAACGCGTTAGTTGCTTACTGGACCCTGGCATATGTGTGAAATGTCAGCTAGTAACTAGCTAACGAACTAACCACTATCTATTAACTAATGTTTTACCTCTACAGAATGTGGATACTTTTCAGAATGAGAGAATTAGGTGTAAATGAGGCGTTGCTTGTTAGACAAGTAGATTCAGGGATCAAGTGTAGCTGGAGCTGGGCCTGGCTTAAGCTGGACGCCACTAGAGGTGAAAGGAACACCACACACTTTCCCTCTTTCTCACTTTTGCTGGCACATTGTAGAACAGATGTCCACAGGCAGAAAGTGTACAATGTAATAATATGCAGTGTAGCCCAAATATATTGTTTTTGTTGCGCTGAACATGACAGTAACACGTGTGGTGTGTGTGTGTGTGTGTGAGGTTGTGTGTGAGTGAGGGGGGATTCTACTTTTGTTTACTCAGTAAATCTCACTTTTGCACACATGTAGCCTTGTGCACTTGATCGATGTCTATAGTGGCCACTATAATAGAGCAAAAATAGAATGCCTGTTTGTTTCATTCTATTTCTACTTTAAGATATTTTTTCCCGAAGTGCAGTATTTAGATGTGTGTGGTCACAAGCGTTCTATTATAAAGGCTGTCATGGCTAACTGCAATATTAGTGTGTTTTTCTCTGTACTTGAGTGTCATTTGCAGTAAAGTCTAGGCAACAAATAACATTGGATTGCTTTCTTTACATTTTTTAGCTGTGAGTTCGGTTCACATTAACCACTTAAAAAAAAAAAATTACACACAGAGACTGATCATGTAGATCATATTCTTTGTTGTTTAATTAGTTAAATCCAGCATTTCCCCCGAGCAGGGATTATTTTTTTTGCATGTTTCAGTGCAACAAAAAAAAAGTGTCACGTTTTTGGGCCCTCAGCAGTTTGCATCCCAGAACTTTGATGCAGTGGCCCAGACCTGGGATGATGGCCCTTACATGTTCATCGTCCACATCCAAGAGATCAAGCAGAAGAGCAGCGCCACCACCGACTCTGTCCCAACACAGAACTGGAACATCCAACGTAAGGATCTCCACCACTCACATGAATCCTGAGTCCAATACATTAAAACTACATTAGCTAATAGGCTAATATTTCTGTTATGTTCTTCACCCCCTGCAGTGCAAGTCAGTATGAAAGGACCCCATGACTACATCTCAGCTTCGGAATGGCCTCTTATGATCGTAAGTCAATTCTGCCACGATAAGTTGTCTACATGGAAAACACTCTACATTACAGCTTCATTACATGTAGTATGATACATACACATAGCATCTAAGCTTTGTGCCTGTAGGACATAGCTTATCAGACAATACAGACTCTCTAGTTCCTTGCCAGCTCAACTAACTGTCCCTTTTGCAGTTCTACATGGTGATGTGTGTCATCTATGTGTTGCTGGGCCTTCTGTGGTTGGGCCTGTCAGCCTGCTACTGGAGAGAGCTGCTCAGGATCCAGTTCTGGATCGGCGGGGTCATCTTCCTGGGCATGCTGGAGAAGGCCGTGTACTACGCCGAGTTCCAGAGCATCCGCTACGACGGCCTCTCAGGTCAGGAGGCGGAGAGACACACCCGTACAGAAAAACCCATGTGGTTTTTCTGTACGGGTAGGAAAAAAACATTTGTCTGTACTGGGCTTTTTAAGGGAGTCTATGTGTGGTTTAAGTGCACATTTTTCATGGACACACCTAAGCACACATATATGGTTCTCTAGCTAAATCCTCCTGGTGGGCATGGTTGGAATTGGGTAAGACGCAGTAGATCCTAGTGTGTTGCTAAAAGTGCTGTTGTACTCTGTTAATAAGCATTATTTGTGTTCTGTGTCTTCCCAACAGTCCAGGGGGCAGTAGTGTTTGCGGAGGTCCTATCAGCAGTGAAGAGGACCCTGGCCCGTGTGCTCGTCATCATCGCCAGTCTTGGTTATGGAATTGTCAAGTGAGTCAGTCCCTTCATAACAGGTCAAGAAGACAATGGAGAGTGTTAAACTCTATTGCCAATTCTCTCTCCGTCTCTCTTTCTCTCTCGCTGTCTATGTCTGTCTGTCTCTCGCTCTCTCTCTCTGCCTGCCTGCCTGTCTCTCTCGTTCTCTCTCCCTAGGCCAAGGCTTGGTGCGTTGTTACACAGGGTGGTTGGGGTGGGACTGCTCTACCTTATATTCTCCGTTGTCGAGGGAATCCTGAGGGTCAATTCGGTAAGTCTGGTCTCTCTACTTTCTGATCAATATGCTACCTCAGTATTCCCCCAAAATATATAGTCCACCTGCACTAGCTGTAACTAGACTCTTCAACCATGTTGGTAAGTTTTTGATATGGAGCTAAACCAAACAATGCCATGATGCCCTTTTGTTGAATATCTTCTTCTTTGGTCAAAGGATGTCAGGAATCTTGTGTGTGTAGTAGTATTGTCATTCCACAGTCAGTGTTTGCCTGTCTTCCTCACAGGGTCAAGTGGGCAGTAGCAGACTACTGTGTGACATTGTTCTGGCGTTCACTGACTCGTGCGTTGTGTGGTGGATATCCTTTTGGAGTGGTCAGCCATTACCGGAGGCCGTCAGTCTGCCTGTCTGCCAGTCAGCTAGTTAGTCTAGTAGTCACTGTATGTAGTTAGTCTGTCAGTATTTTAAGAGCTCTTTTTTTCACAGACTATTTTTTTCCCCTCCTTTCTCTGGGCATGCTTGTATTGAGGTGTGTTTCTAAAGCTTACTCCGATATCCTCCTCCCTTTTACCAGTGTCTCTCATAGTTGATCATACCAGTTTTATTCCAACCCTCTTTGAGCGGCAGTTTGGTTCTACACCTTTTGGTGTTTATCTATCTGCATGGCTGCCTGAAGAGTATGTGATGGTGATCCCTCCCTCTGTCACTCCCTCCTTTCCTGCTGCCCCGCTGTGTGTTTTCAGGCTGAAGATGATGTGGTGCTGCTGGCTGCCACTCCTTTGGCTGTGCTCGACACTACCCTCTGCTGGTGGATATCCTGTACTGTACCTCTCTGCACAACTCTCCCCCTCTGCCTTCCTCTCCCAGCACTCTCACTTCTTGTAATCCCTGTGTGTGCCAGTGCCTTGGTGGTAGTTGGTGTTAACCCTTCTCCTATTTTCGCCTGCCTTTTGTATCAAAGAAGGGAATAACCCAGAAGGGAATATTTCCAGAAAATATGCTCCGCCTCACAAAGACTAATTTAGACATCAGAGGGAGCCGTAGTCGCATGGATTAATTACATTTTTAATTACAGGGCCACTTATATCAAGGCTATCAATAACTTAATTTAGAAGAGCTCGGAGGCACTGCTGACTTTTGACAAAATGCATTATTTTATTCTCACCAATGATAATTTTCTCCTGCAGTTTGACAGAACAGTATTTTAGTGGATTCAGTTAGTTAGCCAGAAAACCAGTTAGTATAGTGATGACTAAGACCATACTATGTTTTCCAGCTGTGCTTAACCTGGCTATAGAGGGCAGAGGGGAGCTCAACTCCTCCTGAGTAATGAGATAATGGCTGACTACCCTCAGACACTTACACCCTTACAACCTGATTAGCTTGGGGTTACGTTAGGGTATATCAGCTCAGTTGACAAGGTAGGCAAACTCTTCTGTGTTGGTTATGTTGACAGTCAATGGAAGAAGACTGGTATTATTGGGTAAACTGTTTCTGTTGAGAATTGTATTTCAAAGGTGGGCTGTTTGTTAGTGGGGTGTGTCCTGGGGTTATGTTGGAGTCCTTGACAGCCAATCACATCTTTATCAGCCTGGCCCAGACCATGAAGCTCCTTCGCCTCCGAAGAAACGTGGTCAAGCTCTCCTTGTATCGCCACTTTACCAATACCCTCATATTCGCCGTTATTGGTAAGGAGCTGTTTGCGGCTGTGCTACTGCAACCACTTAACAGAGACATTTCATGCATCATGTACTATACACCCTGGTGTGCCCACGATCACAAGCATTCACTAATATATTTGGCCTGTCACTGTTTTACTCTGCAGCCTCAGTCATTTTCATTATCTGGACGACAAAGACCTTCAAGTTTTCAAAGTGCCAGTCGGTGAGTAGTGTTTGTTTACTACGTTACTTAATAAGCCACGGGTGTCCGACCTACGGCCCGCATCCAGCCCGCGTAGTAATCAAACTAAATATACTTAAAAATGGCTAAAACCAAAATCGAAACTGGGTAGAAAGGATAATGGACCTACATTCATAAAGTTTCTTGAGTTTGTCCAGCTCGCTAACAATCACTGAAATGAAAGCTAGACAGTCAGGGAGCATCGAAAAGGATATTTTCTCGCACATTTTGACGGCGAGGAAATGGAACCAATGTTCTGTGCGGCCCTCTGGACCTCGTTGGTAGACCAAATCCTGCCCCCTTTAGCGAGTTGATGGCAAATCCGAGAGGCTAGCGTACATACACACAGTTGACCTCTAGTGAACTGGTATTTGGCATTCGGAAGATCATCTTTCTCTTCCTGTCTCTTATTCACTCTCTCTGCTTATCTCTCTAGGACTGGAAGGAGCTGTGGATAGAAGATGCCTTCTGGCGGTTCCTCTTCTCCACCATCCTTCTGGTCATCATGTTCCTGTGGAGGCCTTCGGCCAACAACCAGAGGTTAGAGGTCACAGCTAAACAGTTCAACAAATCAACACACGGCCAAAACCCTCTCAACCCTGTCACAAACCAAAGTCGTGTTTGATTTCGAATCTAAGGATTGAGGCACTGGCTAGGATCCTTCAGTATGTCACCAGAGACATCTGTGGCAAAGTTAGGTTCGATTCAGGACATAAAATTGCACTCGTATGGAGAAATCCGATGTTCAAATCAACTGGAATGAATTGAGATGGAGTTGAGCCCAAGTGGACCATGTTGTCGAACGTTGCCAATAGGAATCCCATGAATAGAGCCAACGTGATTCCTCCTTCTGTATGTCCGAGAAGAATGTTTGTTCTACATAGAAATATGCTATCTGAACGTTCCAACAACGTTGTGTCCTGTTGATCATGCCCCTGATCTGTGATGTCATGTCCTGTTCCCCTTAGATATGCCTTCAGCCCCCTAGTGGACGATGAGAGTGACGACGAGGAAAAGGAACAGCTGATGACCGATACATTTGGTAAGGGTCACTGCTGTATTAGGCTGTTTTGGTATTTCACTCATAGGAACACGAGCTGATACTGCGTATGGTTAATTGGAGGCGGAAATACAGTATCATACTCTATGGCTTGATACTTAGCTAGAGCTCTTTGGCCTAGTTGTGACACTTCCATAGTGTATTGATAGTCTATGGGATGAAGGTACCTTGGTTCTTTCTCCCAGCAGCCATTTTGGATAGAACTCAATTTGACTCAGCAACAGTAATTTGGGATTCTGATCCTGTCCTAATTTTGTGTACTTCCAGAGGGGGTGAAGATGAGGGGTCTGAAGTCCGAGGCAAATGGAACAGCCAAGCCAAAAGTGGTAAGGGCCTTCTCCATACCACAGGGTACCACCCATGCTAAGAATATAGGATATAAACGACATTTTATGGCTCAGAGAAAGTTGTCTTGGTGATAGGAAATGCTTTTTTCCCCTCCCCCAGGATGAGGATCTGAAATGGGTCGAAGAGAATATCCCCTCTTCAATGGCAGATGTGTAAGTGCAAACAAATTGAAGTTGCAGAAATGTTAGTAACATTAACCAGTATTGACAGTGATATTATAATCACTTTTGACTAGAAATGTATTACATGGTGGTTATTACATAGTAAGGACATTGGAACTCTCAAGTTCTGAAATCAGTTTACCTTCTATGACGATGTGTGAAACAAGCACCGAAAGGATAGTTGATTTTCTGATGAGAAGACGTTGTAAATGAATCGAACGTCTTTTCCTTTCTGTTCCAGTGCACTCCCACCTCTACTGGACTCTGATGAGGTAAGACACAGTGTTATTCCTGGCGTGAACTGCAGGGGGTGCCAGCTCCATTCTTATTAAAGAGCAGTAGCTCGTCATGTTTACATCAGCCTGTTTATACCTCCACCCTGGTTTCTTTCTGGCTTGAACAATGAGAGGTTGCGGAAGGGTGGTGTTTTGGTGGAGCTTTTCCTGTCTTGCTTTTTCTTCACCCCCCACATCAAATAAAGCTAGTATTAGTGTCGATGCAAGGGATATTTTCCGATGATTATTATTTCATATTTTAGAGAAGATGACAAGATAACACTCATGTCCCTTTTGGAAAGTCATTCCAACTCTGCCGTTATTTCCCCCACAGGAGACCATAACAACCAAATTTGAGATGTCCAAAATGGAATAGACGCAAGGCAGACGATGCGTACTGCAGACAGAGACAGTGCAGCACGTTGGACAACCCTACGTCTGTGTATGAAGGATATTGTTATCCCTTCCTTATGAGCTTTGTAAGCAGCGGTTGTAAATACGATGGGATAAACTATGACGTAATGAGCAGACTACTTTTCTTTTTTTGTATGCCTTTTTATTTATATTTTCATGGATATGTTTGAATTATTTTTTTCCCCGAGATTCTTTACTACAAATGGTATCTTGCCTTTCACTGTTTACATAGCTAAAGTGCAGAATGTGATTTAAATGTGATTTCCGCAATGTTCTTTCTCCAATATGCAGCACAGTCATACACACACTCCCTTACAACTCGCCCCACACACACTCATTATTTTGATCTCTCTGACTGTCTGTCTATCTCTTTCTCTCTCTCTCTCACTGTTATACACACTCACTGCACTACAGTCCCCGGTTCACCCTTTTCTTTCGTTCTTCTACAAAAATGGCCAGTAGTGACATCTCACTGTTCTGTTTCTCACACAGCAGCCTTTTAGTGACTGTTATCTAAGCGGGTGTAATTCTCCAGACATAGTCAATACACAGTGACTTGCCTGAGGGCAGAGCAACATCACTGCAGGACTGTTTTATGGTGTCTGTTCCCACTGATAACAACCAACTATCTGGTCAACACATCCAATAATGATGGTGTTTTTCTTACAGCTGCCACTTTGTATTAGTTGTTATATTGCCAAAAATACCTTTAAGTCATATTGTGAGCTTTTGTTTGTTAATAAATGAACCGCTAACACGCATACGAAAACAACAATATCACCTTTATTTGTCCTGATTGATTGATTTGCCATTTGGCAGAACAGGAATGTAATGACTATGTAATGATCCATGTCATGAACACCTTTAGGTGAATGAGGTCTACATTCCTTGGATGGCTGTGGCTTGTGGGTAACATCTCAATGATGCCACCCTGTATTTTGTCTGTCACTGCAGGTTATCATTTTATGCACATTCCGTGTATGTTTAGCTAGCCAATAACGTCACATAACATGTAGCTATTATCTTGGATTAATATCTGTTTATAATATGCTCTGTCATCTCTCTAATAACTTAATCCCAGAGATTTAGTTTTGACAGAACAGTATGGTGGTGATTTCACGGATAGTGCTGTATCAAGTGCATTTACAGAACGGTAGCAGACATGTCCCTCAACTGCCAGGGCAGTGACAGACTATAGCAGACATGACTTTCTGAAACAAGTAATTTACTCTGAGGGAGCACATCACTTGACGCTATTCAATGTGAAATTGAAGTACTCCAGCTAATACATCATGTACAAATCTGCTATTAGGTAAAAGGATGTAGGATTATCATAGAGATGAATGACCAATAGCATTTCCATAATGCCTTCCTAAGTATATATAAGCAGCCATTTATTGTACATCAACATTCTATGCATAAATAGCCTCCACAATTAAGGTTCTTTAGTTGTTCGATTTTCATCTTTATTGTTCTAGTTTTTGACAATTTGCTAGCGAACATGTGACATCATTGATCAACGAAACATATCAATACGGCAGATCAATCTGCGTTACAGTGAGAAGATGTGTTTAGAAAAACAAAACAATATTTTATGGTGGTTTATTCATGTACACAACAGTCTAAAAACATTGACACAGAAAGAGATTAGAACACATTACTTCATTAATCCACATTGGGGGGCAGTCTGTAGGACAATCATTTCAAATGTGTTCTCGGGTGCACTTTGAAATATCTATTGACAAAACTACAAATAAAATGGCAATTGATATAAAACTAAGTCTTTTTTTATTCTGGAATGAGAGATCATAGAGATTAACATTTGACAAGGATGTAACGTTTTCCTTTTTTTGACAATATAAAATCTCACTAGTAGAGGACAAGCAAAACATTTACATTGATAATGGAATGGTAAGCAAGAACTGCACTGATTGATGACTGAATTATTGCTTTGGAGTATTTTTTCATCTATATGGATAGCATCGCTCTCACCATGGTGAATTGTGGCGTAAACATGTGATTATTCCGGTTTTGGGGGGAGGGAGGGAGGGGGGGGGGGAATCAAAGCTCCTCGCTGAACGAATCCCATGCAGATCTAATCCTCTTTGTGTGTCGTCACACGTTTCCCGCCTTTTTTTCTGGTGAATGATAACAGAAAAGATTGAATATATTAAAATATATATTTAAATCATAACATTCAAAGAAAACGTTTAATTAGTAGCAGACAAGGTGCTGACAGATAATCTTAGGTTTTAAGTGTTAGCATTACTCAAGACTATTGGACACAGATTCACAGCATATTCTACTTACTCCATAGGGTAAATAACAATATTGTAGACATGGTCCCTGACTGAAAACTGTGAATCAAACATGTGAGGTAAAAACTACTTTCATCGATAAACTGGTACCTCAGGGAGAAAGGTGCTTAATCTTGTTCCTGGACAGCCCAAGTGACACTTTTGTTTTTACTACTAATCCTTTGATTGACAAAACATTATTGATGTCAGTTGACCCGCTTTCCCTACAATATTGAAGAGGCCTTGTTATACACAGTGACCGTTCTATTGTGTGCTGTGACATGGATACCTATGAGTAATCCTTAAGTTCAGTGGTTCTTTTGCTGACTATTTACATGCTTCATGTTACCTACTGCAGCGTTGAGTGTCCTTAAAGGGATTTCAGCGTGTTGCATCAAAGTAGGTGAATGGATTTCAGTATCACATAACTACACTACGCTTCCACCTAAAGCTTCACCCAGCACCATAACTGGGGGGAACCCTGCTCAATGAGTAAAAGCTCAATGACGAAATCTGGGGTAATTCCCATTATTGGCAGAATGAGAACACGTTAGACCATTGTCCAGGAAGTTTGTCTCATTTTCTAACTGTTCAGTGGCCGCTGACATAACTGTCTGTATGATGGATGCAGCAGCCTCATAGAGCATCCTCTTCCGCGCTTCCTCTTGGTCATGTGGCTCAGCGTTGGTCTCCCCTGACTCAGAATGGGACCCTCCATTTTGAGAAGGTCCCTCCCCCCCGGCCTCTAACTCAAAGCTAGTCCCTAGTTCTAATTTGCCCTCTGTCATCATGTTAGCTCCATTTTGCTGGAGATCATCACCACAGTCTATTTCTGCTGCAAACTCACCGCTTTGGGCTACTGCAATTCCTGTGCCGAGGTTCAGGATCTTGGTGTCCATCGACGAGTTGGTGTTTTCTTGTTTGGCCTCGTCTGTTGGTCCGTCCTTTTTCAGGGTCGTTTCATGATTGTGTGTGGCGTCTTCTTCGGGCGTGCCGTTCGAGCAACCATTCTCACCGTTGGTTTTCACTTCTGCCGCAGGCTCTGCCGGTGCTGCGGGCTCAGCTGAGTTGGCCTTCTCTGGCTCAGGACCAGACGGTGTGCTCGTTGCGGGCTCCTTTGCCTCTTCATCGGCGACTGCGTGCTCATTGGCCACCTGAGCCTCTCCTTTGTCGTTGCTCTCGCCCTGGGCAGCGTCAGCTTCTCCCTGCTGACTGTCAGACGTGCCAGCTGGGGCAGCCGCGTCCTCTGTGTCTTTCGCCTCCCCGTCTGCCGCCTGCTGACTGTCACACGTGCCAGCTGGGGCAGCCGCGTCCTCTGTGTCCTTCGCCTCCCCATCTGCCGCCTCCTTACCCTCCTTCGGAGCGCCGTCTCCCTGGTCCACGCTGGTGCTCTTCCCCTTTCGCATGATGAAGTTTTTCAGCGAAACGGCGCGGTTGAAGTGTGTTCGCTTGGCCTTGGCCGACTTGGCCTGCTCTTTGCCTGCCTCTTCCGTCTGCTCGGCCGGTTCAGATGCGGCAGCACCTTCCTCCTCCCCGCTGGCAGCCACCATGTCTGCTGACCGCTTGGACTTGGGGATCACACGTTTCTTGAAGGAGGTCCAAATCTCATCTGCGTGTTGGTTCATTGATTTGTGTGGGGCGGCGGTGGCTCCCTTTTCCTCCTCTCCGTCTGTGTTTGTCTTCTCCTGTGTTTTTCCGTCTACCTGTGCCTTGGCTTCATCTGTTTCAGGCGCAGCCGCTTCATCGTTCTCTGTGGCATTTTCCTCACCTTCCGCCTTCTCACCCGTAGCGGCTGCTTTGCTGATGCCTACGACTGACGGGTCTCTTTTCAGCCCCTGGAATGTCCATGACCTTTTCAGTTTCCACCGTTTCTGGCCACTGGATTCTGAAGCCTTGGAGTCCAGTGTACTTGTGTCGCCAGGAGTGCCCCCAGACGCACCCTCGCTACCTTCAGCCTCCTTAGACTCTT